>NW_026712337.1:0-231382 GCF_030504385.1 Musca domestica | reverse complement strand
AAATATTGGAGGAACCGGCATATTTGGAATCCGGAAATTTGGAAATACGATTTCTATTGGATTACGTCATAAGTATAGTTATGGCAATGTGTACTTATGCGTACTAAATTGGGTACAATTTAAATTTGGAAGAACGGACCCAGCTGGAATCCTGAAATTTGAAATTAACATTACTGGTACAGTGTAGGATTGGGGAATGGTGGTAGTTTTCGAAATTCGTACATATATGTACGATAAGTACTAAATGGTGCTAAATTTGGTACAATTTCGATTTGCATGAACCGATGGACAATAAGATTACTATTGCATCGTAGGACTGAGGTATGTAGGTAGCTTTGGAAATTCGGACTTACAGGGTGAGATAAAAAACTGCAACAAAGTCAAACGCCATAATTTTTTTAATTTTATTGAATGAAAGCAAAAAATGACGGAAATAGCATTAAATTTTTGAATAAGTTTAGATTTGTTCGAATTGGTCACCTTTGGCACGAATTTTGGCCTTCAAACGGCCAATGGCTGCCCGAATGTTGCTCTGCGGTTTTTTGGCCCATACCCGGCGAAGCGTTCGCTTGAGATGATCGACACTTTGGTATTTTTTAGTGCCAATTTTAGTGGCTATTGTTCGCTGGAAATGAAGCGAGAAACCTCGTTTTATAACCATTCTTGGGTGGCGCGTGCTAAGTGCGATGGTGCTGAGTCCTGTTGGAATGTCCAAGGTCTGTGGCCAAAATGTTTGCTTACCCAAGGCTTTAATACACCCTCCACAATATTTTCGCGATAATATTCGGCTTTTATTCTGATGTCACGGTCGATTAATACGAGCGGAGAGCGACAATCGGCTGTTATGGCTGCCCACACCATCACCATGGCCGGCGCTTGAGTTCTGGTGGCCAACCAAGTAAAGACGATCATTTTGTTTCTTTACAAACTGCTGGACAACGAATGTTTTCTCATCGGAGAAACCCGAATACGGCAGTTTACCACTTTCTGCCAAGCGAAGCAATTCTTTAGCTCTTTTGAGTTTATTTTCTTTCTGTTGTGGTGCAAGTTCTTGCACTTTTTGGAATTTCAATGTCTTTATCCCATCATTTTTCAATATTTTCCGAATGGTATATTGTGATATGTTTAGCTCACGAGCCATTTTTCGGCCACTGCGACACGGGTTTCGATCAAGTCTGTTCTTTATTTTTACTTTTCGAACCATTTCTTCTGATATAAATATAAAGAAATATAAAGAAATCACACTATCGATTACAAATAATTTTTTTCTGAAAAACTCTCAACAAAATTCTTTTGTACGCTTGTAAACAATATAATGAGCTGTCACTGGTATAATTTTAACAGCTGTCGGACGAGTGGCTTAGAAATGATAGCAGTCTGACTGCAGTCTATAACAATTTCGGTAAATAATGTCGCCAAATCATAAATACCGAACATAGGGAGGTACCGTTATATGGGTACGCAAAAACCTCACGTTTTTTATGCAATTTTTTGTCATAGGCTGTAGTATTACGAACTTCAAATACGAAATTTGATATGCTCTGAATGATCTGGGGGGTATAACTTTTTTTGACACATCTATCCTACACTCCAACATTCTGTATTGGTCGGTTCGGCCCATATAACGGATTAAGTTTTGTTTTAGTATAGTTCAAATTTCGAAAAATCCTCAATCACTAACAGTTAAAACAAGTAAAAACATTAAGTTCGGGCGGGCCAAACTTTTAATACCCTCCACCTTAGGGTAAAAAATCATAAAAATACCGAATATCGGGAAATACAGTGCCTCGCAAAAAAAACTAGAACCCATTTAGACCAACAAATACCAATTTCTAGACAAATCCACGAAGAAATGTGGCAAAAACCATTAAAATACCGAATATCGGGAGATACCGTAATATGGGGGCTATACCAAATCGTGAACCTATAAATGCAATGTTTCGCCATAGGAGCTAGAACCCATTATGACCTACAAATACCAATTTTCAGACAAATCCGTGAAAAATGTGACAAAAATCATCAAAATACCGAATATCGGGAAGTACCGTTATATGGGACTATAACAAATTACTACAATTACAATGATTCGCCACACGAACTAGGACCCATTATGAGCTACAAATACCAATTTTTAGTCAAATCAGTAAAAAATGTGGCAAAACCCATCAATGGCGAATATCGGGAGGTACCTTTATATGGGGGCTATACCACAGCGTGGACCTATACATGCAATGTCTCGCCACACGAACCCGTCAAGATTTTAACTTTATCTGTTCACTTTATTCCAAATGGTACCGGTTCAAATAGCCGGATTTATCTCACCCAGCATTGACCCACATGCTAAATTTCAAAATTCTATGTTCAGCCAGTCACGCAGTCCTCAATTGAAATGGGCTGGTCTGTATACAGGGTTGCCCATATTCGACGGACCTTTGGGCACATTCCAATCGACGAGGCTTGTCCGCAGGCTACATTCTTTGCGTCAATTGAATTTTGTACGGGAACAAATGCAAATCAATGCGAATAATCCGTTGTAAAGTGGACCGAGCCATGCCCAACTGCTGAGAACGGGGTTTTTGGGATGTTCTTGGGATGTTCGACTTTTATATGGCCTCTTCGGATTAGAAAGAGCCTTACCAGTCGAAAACTTTTCGTATAAACTGTTGAATGTAAATTTCAACTATTTCAGAGAGTTCGCGTGGCGTGTATTGGTTTATGGTAAAAATCTGCTTGGACTGACGCTTCAAACGCGGTATGTCATTAAGCGATGTGACATCTCTGTCAAAAGTTATGGCGTTGCCAGATGGGTCCGTCGAATATGGACAACCCTGTAGACATAAGCTTTAACATAGCCCCACCGATCCCGAAGGAGAAATAAAGTGTTCACAAAACTAAATAATTTTCAATGGCTGTTCCTACTTATCAATAAAAATGAAGAACATTCCGGGGCTAAATTTATTATTTTTTATGGAAATCATCTCTCAACATGAATTGAATTTAAAAATTCCCAAATATTGCTATATTTGTAATTTTGTTCTTTCTTCCTTTTTCCTAGCTTCTAATAAAAGAAGTTGACGAGTGGAGTGATACGTTATTTCATATCATTCAAAAAAATACCCACAACAGTTTTATGGTAACTCCAACAATTACCGAGACTGCGAGGAGCACTCGTCACCTAGATCCTGCAAAGCGCAAATGTGTATTTTCGGTAATATTTATTTTGTTGTTTTTGAGACTTACAGGCAACTCCCCAAAAAATATACTTCATTAACTTTTCCAGGATGAAATATCAACGAAATACGATCACATTGAGGGTTTGGAATTTAAAAAAAATAATTGCTTGATTCGATGCGAGCAGAGATATTTAATAGAAGCCTGTAACTGTACAATGTCAATGTTCTTTCCAGAAATATGTAAGAATTGTTATTGAGCATTACAAAATTATTATTGCTATATATATTTTCAGCTTCACAACCGGAATGCAAGGTGTCCGATTTAAGGTGTATTTATGAGAATTGGGGTAGGTCAAGGGAAATTAAAAAAGAAACACATATACATATTTTTGTATTTCCAAAGGTCATACCCTAACATTTACCCTTTCTTTTGCCTTAGATATTTTCACTTACCTGAAGGAACCTCTCCAGGATGAGTACATGAATGACACCCGGCGTGGCATGACTTGTGATTGTGTTGATGGCTGTGAGTCATTGTTGTATTTGGTGGAACTTAATGTTATAGGATTACCCAAGTATGTGTGATATAGTAATTATAACATATATGTGTTAGTATGAGTGTAAAGTCATTAAATTAATTATTTCAGTGCTAATGACAGCCTACCGGAAATATCGGCCGAAATTTATTTTGCCAAAAATACTCAACCAAATATGCAGCACGTCTCCAGTATACCTACTTGGATCTGATATCGAATTTGGGTGGCATTTTGACATTATTTTGGGTGCATCAATATTGAGTTTTGTGGAAATAGGTTAGGCCATTGTTAGAGAACTTTTCATATTTTCTTTGTATAAATTGACAACACGAAAGAAGAAACGACGTATACATGTTGTGAAAAGTAATAGGCGGGAGAATAAAAAGAAAATAAATACTGCTAAAAAATAAAATTAATAAAAAAAAATTCATTGTAATCTAAGATAGCATATAGAAAAATTCATGCAATTTAAATAACACTGTGCAACACAATAAATAATTACGGGGAAAATATGGCAGATTGCGAAAGAAGAGTTAAAAAAAGGAGACAAGTGTATCGATTGTTTAAAGTTTACATTGCAAAGTAATCTAGAAAGAGTGGGGTTAATGTGATAATTAAATCATATCAATTATGTCTATAGTTATAATTTAAAGTCGGAATGAACTAAAATATCGGAACTATATCCTGCTTTGTATAAATTTCAAATAAATTTGTCTGTACCGATATTCATCAAAATCCATCCTATTTGAGCTGATATTACACTCTTTAGGCACAACAAATCTGAGCCGGCACCAAACCAATAATCATTGTTGTGGAGAGCATTTTAGGGGTGTGAGGGACTTAGATACAAAATCGGATGAAACATGTATATGTCCCATATACCTATTTCTCAACCAATTTACATCAAATTTAAGTTAAGTTCTTCCAGGCTTGATTCTTTCTAATGTGTCAAAATCCATTAAATTCTGGCTTATATTAACCATTTGGTGCACAATAATCTTGAAATCGGATGAAGATATACATGGGAGCTATATCCAAATCTGAGCCGCAAAGGCATTTGTGCGCTATATTCGATATATTTCCTCCAATATCGTTTGTATGTGTGGAGGACAAAAATAATAAATCGGGTGAACAATATAATTGAGAGCTATAGCTATATCTTAATCGATTTCGATAAAATTTGATACCGATCTTTCCAGGCTCAATTTTGTTGTATGTGCTAGATTCCATCCTATTTTGGCTAATTTTACACATTTGGTTACACAACAATATTAACCCTTAAGCGAGTCACCAAAGTGATAATGTTAGTTCCTTTTTTCCAAAAGAAAAAAATTTCCAAAAATATAAAAAACTGCAACAAAGTCATTTACATTTTTTTTTTAATTTTTATTGAATGAAAGCAAAAAATGTCGGAAATAGCATCTAATTTTAAAATAAGTTTAGATTTGTTCGAATTGGTCACCTTTGCCACGAATTATGGCCTTCAAACCGTCACCGGTGAAGCGCTTACTTGACGTGATCGACACTTTGGTATTTTTTGTAGTGCAAACCTTGCTCTCCAAAATACTCTAGACACAATAGTCCAATGGATTGGTATCCAGAGATTTTTTGGTACTTTTTAGTTCCAACCTTGCTCTCCAAAAAACTCCAGACACAATAGTCCAACGGATTGGTATCCGGAGATTTTGGTGGCCATTGTGCGCTGGAACTGAAGCAAGGAGCCTCATTTTACAAACACTCTTGGGTGGCGTATGCTGAGTTCTGTTGGAATGTCCAAGGTCTGTGGACAAAATGTTTGCGTACCCAAGGCTTTAATACACCCTCCAGAATATTTTCGCGATAATATCCGGCATTTATTCTGATGCCACGGTCGATTAATACGAGCGGAGATCGACTGTTATGGCGGCACATATCATCACCTTGGCCGACGCTTGAGTTCTGGTGACCAACCGAAGGTACACATTTTCAGCTGACCTCTTTGGCAAGTAAAGACGATCATTTTGTTTGTTTACAAACTGCAGGAGAACGAATGTTTTTTCATCGGAGAAAACCAAATTTGGCAGTTCATCACTTTCGGCCAAGCAAAGCATCTCTTTAGCTCTTTTGAGACTATTTTCTTTCAGTTGCGGTGTAAGTTCTTGGACTTTTTGGAATTTCAATGGCTTTACCCCGAGCTCATTTTTTCAATTTTTGCCTATTGGAATATTGCGATATGTTCAGCTCACGAGCCATTGTTTGGCTACTGCGACGAGGGTTGTCAAGTTGCTTCTTTACTTTTCGAACCATTTCCGCTGATGTTGCTGTTTTCTTCCGTCTACTTCCTTGACTTCGGTCTACGCCACCAATATCACGGTAACGAGCGACGGTACGAGACGCAAAAGATTAATTCAAATTTAAATGCTGGAGTGCTCTAACAATAGCCACTTGTGGTTTTCCAACCAAATATGAAGAAATCACATTATCACGATTGATTTTCATCCATCACGAATAACTTTTTTTCTGGAAAATTCTCTCCAAAATGCTTTTGTACGCTTGTAAAAAATATAATGAGCTATCGCTGGAATAATTTTAACAGCTGTCGGGAGAGTTGTTTAGAAATGACAGCAGTCTGAAGTTGATTGCAGTTTTTTCATCTCACCCTATAGATACCCTAGTTTGTGAAAAAATTACATTCGAATATTATGAAAGTGTCAGAGGAAGAACTATTCAAGATCAAATTCCATTGTGAGTCTCTGAACAAAGGAAATTTGTATATTCAATATGTACCATGAAAAAATATAATCAACTTTTGCTAATTAAAACTCTAGTTTATTTTTGAAAATTTAGCACCTTTTTCCAATTTGCTGCAAAAAAAAAAAAAACTTAAAATTTCAATGTCCAATTGCCAGTCCTGCTTGTGAAAAATTCAAAGTGTATTTGATAGAACTCGTTTGCAGATCAGAATCCCAAAGGGGTTTCGGCTGCATGTGCCAAACTTTGGTAAAGCCTTTATATAGGCAATATTTACAGAGGGACCTCTATAGTTCAAAATATTTTTGGCAACATTTAGGTAAGAGATTTGAAATTTGCTAGAAATCTTTGGATTATATCCAGAATCATTGGTGCTGAAAATGGTAAAAGTTCCTCCCAATGTTAGATATTGCGAGGGGTATTCCATAAAGTAGATCGATAGGACCCACATTCTGAAATTTAGTAAAATTTTTTGTATATTATTTCCATGATTGACACTTTCTGCCTAAAGCGAAATTTTGTTTACTTTCAGACATTTCACATATACTATTAACATTCTTTCAAAAAAAACATACTTTTACAGACCTCCAACTCCTTATTCAAAAATGTCCAAGTGAGCGACGACAGGTACGCCACATCGTGCTATAGCGGCGAATAGTAACATTACACACTGATAGGCTTATGTCCGCGATAGGTAAACATTATTTTCGCTTGAACCAGCAGTTAAGCGAATTCATGTACTTGATAGAAGGTGATAAATAACAGATTTGAATTTTCAATTTTCTAAATTTTTTTTGGAGCTGAATGCTGACTTTTCATTTTTTTTCTGACTACAACAAATAGTGAAAAGTCTAAAATTTTTATTTCAAAATCCTCGCACTCAATACATTCTATTTTAATTGAGAGAGATCTATTCGTAGAGCCTTGAAAAAGGGCAGTCTTGGTAATAAGGCTGGGTTTTGGAAGTTCATACGAAAAGTACTAAAATGTACTAAAAATTCTGCCATATGAAATGAGAGCCACTGATGAAGTGCAGGATACGTGTACCATAGGGTTTTTGGTAATTCGAACTTTAATGTTACAAAAAGTTCTAAAATGGTACTAAACTTCTACAATGACGTGAACAGGTGGAGCTAAAACCTTAAAATTTGGTATGAGAACCAAGGACGGAAAGTAAGTTTGATACATGAAGGTGGGATGAAACTGGAATTTTTAAATTTTGTGTTAGTTTTGAAAGTGTATATTGCACTAGGTGCACTAAAAGTATATAATAGTTCTATATTACATATAATTTGGTATTGGATGAACAGCTAGTGCTTGAAATCTTAAATTTGGTTTTAAGGCCGCTGTTCGTGTGTAGCCTAGACATATGGAGATGATTTTGGAAATATGTACTACAAGTGCACGAAAAGTACTAAATGGTACTAAATTTGGTATTGGCAGTAGGTAGAGATGAAATTCTTAGATTTGATTTATAGATTACTGATGGTATTGGTTTGATAAAGGTTTGAAAGTGTGTACTATAATTTTACTAAAAGTACTAAATAATACCAAATTTGTATTGGGTGAATACCAAATTTGATATAGAGGTAATTGTTCGTATCTGTAGTTGGTGGTTTTACAAATGAGTAGTACTAAAATTATAAAAAAAGCGCTAAATGTTACAAAATTTGATATCGGTGAAGTGATAAAGCTGTAATTCCGAAATTGTATATTCAGATCTGAAAAGGAGATATCTAGTTAGTTTTGGTAATGTGAACTATATTTCTATGAAAAGTACTAAATGGTACCAAATTTGGTTAGTGCTGGAATCCACAAATTTGATATTGAGGTTTCTGTTAGTATTCGGAATTGGGATATGGAGGAGGTTTTAGAAATAGTACTATAATTGTACGAAAAGTACTAAATATTATTCAATTTTGTATTCAGTGAGTAAATAGAGCTGAAATTGTGAAAATGTATATCCAGGTCACTATTCGTGTCTGTGTTTAAGATATGGTGTGGTTTTGCAAATAAGTAGCACTAAAATTATACGAATAGAACTGAATGTTACTAAATCTGGTACTAAGTGAAGGGATACAGTTGAAATCCCGAATTTTGATATTGAGGTCTTTATTGGTATCTAGAATTGAAATATGGAAGTGGTTTTGAAAATGTGTACTAAAAGTACTGGGTGTGGGAATAGGGCTGCAATCCACAAATTTGATATTTAGGTCCATATTGGTAGCTGGGTTGAGATATGGAGTTGATTTTGAAAATGTGTACTAAAATTGTACGAAAAGTACGGAATAGTATTAAATTTTGTATTGGACGATGAAATAGAGCTGAAATTGTGAAAATGTATGTCCAGATCACTATTCGTGTCTGTGTTAAAAATATGGGGTGGTTTTGCAAATGAGTTATACGAAAAGTACTGAATGTTACTAAATTTGATAGTAAATGAAGGGATACAGTTGAAATCCCGAATTTTAATATTGAGATCTATATTGTCATCTGGAATGGAAATATAGAGGTGTTTTGAAAATTAAAGAAATAGGGCTGGAATCTTCAATTTTGATATTGAGGTCTATGTTGGTATCTGGAATTGTGATATGGAGGTGGTTTTGAAAATGTGTACCATAAATGTTCGAAAAGTACTAAATTTGTTATGGGGTGAAGGCCTGGAACTGGAATCTTCAAATATTGATATTGAGGTTGATGTTGTTATCTGGAATTGAGATATGCACATGGATTTGGGAATGTGTACTATAATAGTACTGAAAATACTAAATATTTCTAAATTTGGTATTGGGTGAAGGAATTGGGCTGGAATACCCAAATTTAATATTGGGGCCCATATTGGTATCTGGGATTGAGATATAGGGTATATGTAAGCAAAATACTTAATGTTACTAAATTTGTTATTAGGTGAAGGGATAGGACTGGAATCTTCTAATTTGATATTGAGATCCATGTTGGTATCTGGGATTGAGATATGGGTGCGGATTTGGAAGGTATACTTTTCACTGATGAAGTAGCCAGCACTTGCTAGTGTGGTATATAGTAAAAAGTAATGCTTTATACTCAAGTTACATTTATTTAACAAAGATTTCAAAACGTACAACATTGATCTACAAAAAATATGTACAATTTCATTTTTATATAATATTCTGTAATATTTATATAAATTTAATTTAAATAATTGGCATTTGTATTTGTTTATGATTAAATCATCTAATGATACGTCACTGTGCAGTTAAATATATTTTTGTCTTTTAAAATTGAGTTTTAACAATTTGTATATGTATATATTTTGGAAGATAAGTGGATTAACAAACATTTAACTATCTACAACTAGTTAACAGGTTTGAATTAAGTATTGATTTTTTCCTCTAAATGTATTTTTTCTGATAATACACAGATAATGGAAGTATTTCGGTTACATTTTTTTTGTTTGGTGGATACAAAGAGACATTGGGTTTATATGGTTGTTATTGTTTTGAAAATTTTTGTTGGTTTTGTTGTTTGTAAGTTTAATTAGTTTTGGTTTTCGAAGGAAGGAAGTTATTTTAAATCAGTCTTTTTATTTGACACGACGACGGCTACTGCTGTTGTTACGTCCCTTTCTGGGTGACATTATACCGGGCTTCTTTTTCGATATGTCAATGGTGGTACTTAGGGCAATGCCAAATTGAGCTGCATAATAGGTGATCATAATCCAGAGCTGGAAAGAGAAAAGTTACACAAAATTATGTTGGGATCTTTGATTCCGAACACAAATGTCTTCCATACTTACCCTTGCATTTGGAATTGATAGCAAGAACATATCCAAGGCAATCATACCATCAGACACCACAAACAATACACTGCAGATTGCACACAAAATAAACAGGGGAGTTTTTTGGTGGACAGCACGGGCAGTGGCACGGTAACACATGGTCAGCAAGAGGAACCCATAAACGGGCATACCCACAATCAGCACACCCTCAAGATGTTTGGCAACGACAGCAATCGCTAAAATCAATTAAAAAATAATTTTCCACAGAAAGTACATTAAGACCCTATTCCTTACCCACGGCCCATAGCACATAGAACGGTATGCCCAATTTCCAATTCAGGGGCTTCAAACCAAATGCCGATATGTAAAAGATTTGAGCAACAGCAAATGAACCCATGCCATGTGGGAACATATCAATATTGAGCAGAACATCACCACCACACGAGAATACCAGGCCAATGAGTATCAGTAGGGAATATTTGTACCTTAAAAAAATAAATATTGATTTAAATATTTAATTTTAATATCTGAACAGAACTTACTGTTTGTTGAATGCGAATCCCTTCATCACAACGAAAAACATAAGACTCACAATGGGTGCACACTTCAGAATGGTCGTCCATAGTTCGCCCTGGGGATTTCTTACGAAAGCAAAGTACAAAACCACAAAATTGACAAAGGGTGCCAAATTGAGAGCTTGACTTTTACACTGGGGGAAGAGTAAAGAATAAAATTAAGATTTAATAAAAAATAGAAATAGTTCTAACTATCTAATGTTATTGAATTTGATGTCTTTTGAGAATTAAAGTGCCAGCCAAAGCCGTGTCTTGGGGAATACATAGGAGTCCTATAGGTTATTTGTTGAATGAAGATTAGAGAATTTGCTGAAAATGATATGGAGGTCATGCATATGAAACAACTAGCAAGTGCCCGGCACTTCGTCAGCGAAAAGTCTACCTCAAAATTTTAGTTTTGGTCCAACAATTCTTATTAGGTCTTTTTAATACTAAAAATGCAACATTTGTACAGTTTGATAATTTTTTAACCAAACTTCACACGTCGTACGTAACTCTTAGACTTTCAAGGTTTAATATATTATTCAAATTTTTTACTTTTTCGGAAAGAATAATGAAAAAATGTTTACCTTTACAACAAAAAACCTTTAAGCTCTTTTATTTTGAAGTCTACCGAGAAGGATGTTAATAAAACCTTGCACAATGGACCCACATCCAATTTTTCTATTCATAACTATTTTAACGTATATATTAAATTTCAGAATTTTATATCCATCCCTTCACCCAATACCAAATTTGTTACCGTTTTGTACTTTTCATTCAATTATGGTACACATTTCCAAAACCACCTCCATACCACAATTCCGGACACCAACGGTGATCTCGACATGAAATTTCAGAATATCAGCTCTATTCCTTTACCCAATACCAAATGAAATACTATTTAGTACTTTTCGTACAATTATACAGGGTGAGACGAAAAAACTGCAACCAAATTCAGACAGTTGTCATTTTTAAACGTCTCCTCCGACAGCTGTTTGGCTGGAAAACCACAAGTCGTTACAGCACTCCAGCTTTTAACTGTGAATAAATATTTTGTGTCTCCTACCATAATAGCTCGTTACCGTGATACTGGTAGCGTAGCCTAACGCCAAGGAAGTAAACGGAAGAAAACAGCAACATCAGCAGATATGGCTCGAAAAGTAAAGAAGCGACTTGATCGAAACCCGCGTCGCAATGGCCGAAAAATGGCTCGTGAGCTGAATATATCGCAATATTCCATTCGGCAAATATTGAAAGTCGGGGTCGGAAAGAAAATAGACTCAAAAGAGCTAAAGAGTTGCTTCGCTTGGCCGAAAGTTGTGAAATGCAGAATTCGGTTTTCTCCGATGAGAAAACGTTCGTTGACCGGCAGTTTGTAAACAAACAAAATGATCGTGTTTACTTGCCACAGAGGTCACCTGAAAATGTGCATCTTCGGTTGGCCACCAGAACTCATGGTGATGGTATGGGCCGCCATAACAGCCCATGGTCGCTCTCCGCTCGTATCAGATTAAATGCCGAATACTCTCGCAAAAATATTCTGGAGATTGTATTAAAGACATGGGCACACGAACATTTTGGCCGCAGACCTTGGATATTCCAACAGGACTCAGCATCATCGCACTCAGCACGCGCCACCCAAGAATTGTTACAAAATGAGGTTCCTCGCTTAATTTGCAGCGCACAATGGCCACCAAAATATCCGGATAACAATCTGTTGGACTATTGCGTCTGGAGTATTTTGAAAAGCAAGGTTGGCTCTAATACAAAAGTGTCGACCACCTGAAGCAAGCGCTTCGCCGGGAATGGGCCAAAATAACGAAGAGCAACATTCGGGCAGCGTGTGACGGTTTCATTGGCCTTTTGAAGGCCATAATTCGTGCCAAAGGTGACCAATTCGAACATTCCGACATTTTTTGCTTTCATTCAATAAAATTTAAAAAAAAAATGCAAATCCTATTTTCAAGTAGATTTCCTCCTCTTTACATTCCAAATACCGAAAATAAACTTTATATTGATGATATATCAAGTACTGGGCATGTATAGAAACTATCTATACCGATACACCACATTTTCAATACCAATAACAAGGTATTGTTCCGAATTTCAGAACTTTACATAAAATAATGAAGACTCAGATATGCAAAATGTGAAGATTTTATCTCTTTTTATTAAAAAAACATCATGTTACGGAATGAGTACCTTTTGGTACTTTTCGTAGACTTACCATTCGAAATCCCTAAAAACGGTTTTGTTACATCTATGCTACACTAAAGCAGTGACACATTATGCATGCCATTCCACCAATACTAATGGCACCCTCCTATTACGAACTTCCAGAATACTTTCCAACCTTTGAAATTTGACAGTCCATAGGCTGGTTTTTAGGAAATTCGTACTAAGAGGATACGAAAAGTACTAATCATTTAATACTTTCTCAAATATGGAAAGATAGTGTCTTATGGAGTGCAGGGTTTTTGGAAATTCGAACAAAACTTCTAAAATGGTCCGATTATGTGAATGGACAGAGCTAAAAACTGGAAATTTGATATTAGTATCAAATTTTTGTATTGGGGTCCCTGTTAGTGGAAGATTTTTTATAAAGAGATGGTTTTGGAAATGTTTACTGCATGTGTACGAAAAGTACTAAATAGTATTTTTTTTGCAAAATTGGTGAGATAATGCTTGAAATCTGAAATATGGTATTGGGGTCGCCATTCGTGTTAAGCCCAGGCATATGGAGTGATTTCGGGAATTTTTACTATGTACAAAAAGTACTAACTGGTAATAAGTTTATGGAATGTACATAAAATTTTGAAATTTGTATCTGTGTTTAAGATTTGTCGGTGTTTTGGAATACTCGCTATATATGTACGAATAGTACTAAATGGTACTAAATTAGATATTGGGTGAAGGGATAAGACTGGAATACCGAAATTTAATATTGAGGTCTTTGTTGGTATCTCAAGTTGTGAGGTTTTAGAAATATGTACTATATTTGCACAAAAAGTACTAACTAGTACTTAATTTGGTATTGTATAAAGGGATAGAGCTGAAATCCTGATATTTGATATTGTAGCTGAAAAAAGGAGATGGTTTTGGAAAAGCATACTGTGAACGTAAGAAAAGTGCAGAGCTTGAATCCTGAAATTTGATATTGAGGACTTTGTTGGTTTCTAAGATTTAGATATGGTGGTGGCCAATTATTATTATTAAAGACGTTGAAATAGTATTGGGCAGAAAAATTGGATTGTGCAAGGTTTTGACTAATTGCTCTTCGGTAATCTTCAAATCCAAAGAATTGGTAAACTTTTCGATTATCATTTTCGTTAAAGGAAACATTTAAACATTATCGAACTGGTGCAGCGGAAAATTTAGTAATATGCATAAAGATTTGTATGGAAATGTTGTCCAGAAATAATGATACCAATTTTGAGCACAAAAAAGAACTGTTGGAGCGAATCTAAAATTTTAAGATGGAATTTTAGCGGGCGCTTGCTAATTTTTATATAAATCTTTGAATATATTCCATAACTAGAATCACACGAGTATTTAAAAAATCGGTCTACCGAAATATTCGAAAAATATGCCTGCAATTAATTTTAATAGTTTCACGCTTAATTTGAATGATTCAATGTAACATCAATCTATATATATAAATGTAAGTTGTGTTAGTTACTACGCTTATAACTTAAGAACCGCTGTACTAATTTTAACGATTCACACAAATTCGGAATTTTCTCCTCTCCGAAAAGGATAATATCCAAAAAAAATCGCGTAAGAATGTGATATATTAACATTTTCATTTTGACTTTTCAAATGTACAATAGTAATGTTTTATTTTCCATGATTTTTTTCTAATTTTGACTTACTTTTTTCTAATGTACATTTGTAGTGTTTTTATATTTTATTTTTGAATTCGAATATTAATACCAATTTATTTGACTTGATTTCTTGAGAACTGAAATTGATGGCGGGTTACATGGAAGTGTAGTACCGAATTATGTGGTGGCGAAACGGTATAGATGATATCGAGATAATTTAACGCGGTCACACTAAAGTTAAAAGATAATTACCTTTTCAAAATCGCTAAAAAATCACGAAAAAGGGATCTCTTTGCAAAAATTCTCAAATCGGGAAAAATCGAAAAAAAAAATGTTTCAATGGAATCGAATTTTAAAATAATAGTACATTCTATTGACAAACTTTGTGAGTATCTTTAAACATTTGCTGTAAAAAATCAGCGAACAAGTTGAAGATTTTTTGAATTCGTTATTCTTCTTTTGTCAATTTGTATTATCATATTGAATTCAGTGGATTTTTTGTGAACAAAATAAAGAATAATTTTTCACGAAAAAAATGAAATAAGTGCGAAATACGATGTTAACTGACATCTGCCTTTCAACTCCAGAACCTACATTGTGGTTCAGCTGGAAGATGCGAACACATTTCAACAAACAAAAATGACCGAAAAAGCCCAATGACGCTCATTTCAAAGCGTGGACCTACTTCTTTTATGTGCAAAATTTATTGGGTGTAGAATCAGTAAAATACCGAATATAAAAGGTGCAAAATAATAGAGCGCATGGGACTTTTAGTAAGAAAAGGATTTTTATCCTTCCAGAAATTCTTTCCAATCATTCAAGATACCTTAAATCGCTTTTGCAGGGCATAATATCGGTCATAACTCACAGATAAGGATACAATCCGATTTCACATTTATATAACCATCGTATGATTTAAGCTATTTTTGAGGTCGTGGCCACTTTTTTCATTTTTGGCCCTTATTTGGCATAATTGTTTCTAAGGGGGTAGAGAACCTCTTCGCATAAAATTGGAAATTTTCAGTGTAGGGCACATAGTTGTCTTGACCACATTCATCAATAGATTTGGCTAAAAAATTGTATTTATGCTACCCTGGGATGGTTCCCTACATCATACAGATAATTGCCACATAGGAATTTATTTAAGTAAAGTCCCCACATTGGAGTATCCCCAAGTCCACTTTCACATTTAATGTGTGGTCAGAAAAGAACATTTTGTATTCTATTGAATTTGTAACCCCTAAGAGAATATTGGTTGGGAACGTAGATTTGGGATGTACATCTATATGAAATAAATTGTGAAAACATGAACAAATTACAAATATAAGAAAGTAGCACGGGACCGAATATTTGTTGAATCGTCATTGAATTATACTTTGATGAAAAATATGGACTTTATGGGGTCTCCAACTTACAATTTAAATGGCAAATAAAATTAATTTCCACCTTACGGTAATGGGTGTAAAATAGTAATTATATTTGTCTATTTTGAAATCATTTTGCCCTCAGTTATGAGGTGGATAAAACTATTTTTAATTATTTAAATCACGCGAATTTTTTTTTTCAGTTTGACATGCTATGTTGTGCTGCTATATTTTTGATTTGGCCTCTATTTGTCATCTTGGATTATAAGGAGTAGAAGAAAGTTTTCAATGTAGGTCGATGTTTCGGAGTAGTGCCCATATGAAGGTTCCTCCTAATTTTACAATTTTTCAAAGGATTTGGCTAAAAATGTGTATTTGGGGGTGAAAATCTTACACAAAAATTTCAACATATCTACATATTTTAGAATTTTCTCAAGTCCACCTTTTGGCGGACAAACAGACCCACATGGTAAATCGGACTTATGAGGACTCTAATGCACAATCTGAGGTGCTAATGGGTTTAAAAAAGTAATTAACTTTGGGTATTCTTAAATCATTCAGCCCACAATTATGAGGTGTACAAAATACTGTAAATTCCAAATTACTGCTGAGTTGACTGGAAAATTTTGCTACCATCATAAAAATTAAAATTACATGGGGATAAGATTGATATATATTTTTTATAGATTTGATAGCACATCCACACATTTGAAGCCCACGATTTAAATATTGAAGCCCACCGCTTAAATATGGGTACAGGTATTTTAAAACACTTTTAATCGACCAGTACGTGAACACTTATATCTGTCATGTCTGTGAATAATTATGCTTTGACAATTATGCATAATAGAAAAAAAGGGTCCGGCAACGCGGACCGGGCCAGCTAGTATATAATAAATAAACATCAATGTAAAATTTTGATAAAATTTTATTAATTTAAAAAAAAATATAGGCTTAACTAAAATAAAGAAATTCCTTCCCACCCGTTAATCGGATAGCAACCATACATTTCAACAAATCTCCAATAAGAAGCTATAAATAACGGTGATTAGATTAAAGACCAACTAAAGATAAGTTTGATCAAGTATATGCCAATGGGTCTAAAAAACTACAGGATCATTGGTGGCAAACACAAATATTTTCGATAATCTATTGAAAACGACAGTACGACACTGTTGTTATTAAAAACGATAAGACTTTATGAGAGTCATATAGTGGCATACGTATTGAAATTACTCGCTGAGTCTCGAAACTTAAAAAAGAATTGATTTGGCAGGAAACTAGTTTTAAATATTCGTTGGAAAATGGCATCCTGCACCAAAAAGCTGATCACTCGAGAAATGAAGGTGACATTTTGAGATCATTGCTATGGGATATGTGAAAGAATAACTCAAGCTCAAGTTAGCCATTATCTATAAAGGTATCATTATAAGAGACATAAATATTTCTTCTCACCATTATTTAAACAACTCTAATGGCATCTCTTTAGAACAACCTATGTTTTATCCTTTTTCCAATACGAAAGCTCTTTCATCTACATATTCATCCTTTTTGTTTATCAAAAAAAGCTCTTCTCTTGTAAAAGTATAACATACTTTTACAAGAGAAGAGCTGTTGCACAACAACGCACAGAACCAAAACACACACCGACAGACAAGGTCAAGGACGCACAGGAAAACATACAATTTTCGCCTTCGACAATAACAAATGGACAAAGGGCGCGCAATAGGACCTTGTTTTGTAACAAAACAATTTGGTACATAAATCACAATTAAAATGAATGGCAGATAGCTATAATTAGAAATAAGTAAGGAATACAAATTCAAGCAATTGTTGGGTTTTTTTCAAATTTCGCAAAATTCAAATCAAACAAAATATTCACAAAGCATGCAAAGGTAAAAGAAATCCATGGAATTTCTGGCAAACAATTGGAAACACAAGTAATGATTAAAATGATTTTCCAAAGCCAATATCAAAACTAAAAGCTAGAAAGCAATAGCAATGAATTAAGAAAAAAAACTAAATTCTTTGGATGTCTGTACCTCTGCATGCGGCGGATGAGGACTTACAAGGTGAATTAAATCCGTCATTTTGTAAATTTCCGGTAATGATTTTCCCAGAATCAGCCACTTTCTCGACAATGTTTTGAAAAAATTGCGTGCACTTTTGTTGATGTTGTTATTGTTTTCTTTTTTCAATTCACTGTTTTTTTTTTGTGCAGCCAGATATACAAGTGATTGACCCCACTCACAAACCCAAAAGAACACACCGACACACGAACTCGTACCCACAAACACGTTACACTGGCAAATGTTTTCTGAAGCGTGCCTGGTGCCGTACGAAGCGTTTTACTAAATTGACTGCCAGCAACTAACTAAACTACGGCGAATACTCTCACTCATGCACCTAATTAGTGCCAAAGGTCTAGCTGGCTTTATCATTTGACAATTTCACTTACATACATACATATTTATTTATCTCGCTCTCGAGCCGGTAGCTACATACACACTAGCAACAAAGAGAGCTTTACGGCAGATAACAAACATAATAAATTTATTTATTTGTTGGAGGTTTGTTTGTTTGTTTTTATAAAATGCGTTCTGTTTTTTTGCCTCCCGCTCTTTCAAAACGCTCTCTCGGTTGGTGGGTTTTTATCAATTAAGCTCTTTTTGAACAACCCCACTTTGGCACTCTCGTGAAATTTAAAACTCAGAGAAAGTTTGCATGTGAGAGAAAAGAGACACGGAATAGGTTTTTTGTTATTTTGAGAGAAAGCTCATTTTATGCTATCACTGAATGTTGAAACGTAATGTAAACAATCAACAGGTGAACCGAGCTTTATTTATTGTGTGACCTACTCTTTATGTGACAATCGGCAAACACGACACGTGTAATATCCTATTGTAAAACAAGTTCGACCCGGCTTCATTATAATATATACTTAATTAAAATTAGGTTCAAATCTCAGGGAGCTGAGAAACCGAAATGAAGGTTGATATATGCGGCAGAACACTAAAAATCCCTAAACTCACGAAATCCAGCTAATTTCGTGCTGATTAGATTCATATTCTTTTGCGATAGATTTTGTGCTGAAGTCGCACGAGGGCTTCGCAAAAACTTTGGAGAGATAAAAGAGCATTTAAATCATGTTTCTGTTCTAAGTCTTCAAAAAAATAAAAAAAAACAAGTAAGAAAATGCTATAATCGTGCGGGGCCGACTATGGTACACACTACAACACTACAATATGTTAGAAGCCCCCTTATGTCCAAATCCATATTGGAAAATTTCGCTTTTGAAATTAGGATTTTTTTTATCCACTCCGTCGGGCTGTTAGTTGTTGTAGTCCATTTTACAGATAAATATAATCCAATAGTCATCCAAAATGCTAGAATTCTTCCCTGTCCTTAACTATCTTCACAGGCGTGTCGATTGGCTTCAATTGTGTGATCGGAAAAACATTTCTGTTTTTGGTGAATTTGAACCCCTAAATATTTTGCAATCATTTCCAAAAGCAAAAAGGCCCTCTGTATCTCCAAATTAAGACTCATCTATCAGAAATTCGCCTTTTGTGTATTTCGGATATCGCCTGTAAGTAATGCTGGTACTTTTTCACACAAAATTAGTGGTCCATTGTACCCGCTGTCCTAACTCTAACTTTATGCGAGATTTCGTGTCCTTTGGTTTCTATTTGTGACCTTTATAACGGCTGCAAAATTAGGAACATTTTTGTTGTTGGTCCATTTCAACCCCCTAATATGTTGCGGCCATCATTGAAAACAATAGGCCTAGCCCTTCTGAGCCCAACCCTACCCTTGTGAAAACTTTCGTGAGGATCGAACGATAATTGCAATACTTATATAATATACCCAACCTGTGTTGCAAGGTGAAAAAATATAACAAAATATTATAAGTCAAATTGAAAAAATCGTTATCGCATGCGAAAATATGAAAAATATAAAAAAATATCACAAAATACTACAAAATCTATATTAACATCTTTATTGGCATATTTTTCTGCGATTTTTTTAGATTTATACTTTTATGTCAAGAGGGCATTCTGAATTGACGGGATGAAAAATATTCGGGGTTTAATGGAAAATTTGACTTTTATTTAACACAAATGTTGTGGCCTATTTCACCCACTAGATATTACCCGATGGCCATCTAAATTGGAAGGCTTCCTCCCAGCCCTAAGCTCTAGCCCCATGCTTACTTCCGCTTTGATTGGTCTATAATTGCGACCTGTAGAGAAACTGCAAAATCAGGATTTTTTTCAGTTTTTGGCCCATTTCAACCCCTAAATATTATGCGATCATCTCCAAAAGAAATAGGGTTCTATTCTGACCCTAGCTTCACCTCCATTCCAAATTTCGTGAAAATCGGGCCAAAATTGCGACCTGTAGAGTGATAACAAATTAACATGGACAGACGGACGGACGGACATACATAGCTAGATCGACTCAGCTCGGCGAGATAGGAAGATCCACATATACTGTCCTATGTGGGAAACCAATATTTTGTGGTGTTAAATAATTTTTGGCCCAATCAAACTTATAATACCCCCAATACATAGTGTTGTTGGGTATAATAAAACAATGCAATATTTCTTGATGGGGTATATGTGCTAATTGAACCCTAAACGTGAAATATTGCACCCTAAGAAATATCTTTGAGAAATTTTGTCATTCCGTTTGTAAGTCCTCGAAATACAGGGTGAGATAAAAAAATCTGCAACAAAGTCAAACGCCATAATCTTTACATTTGTTTTGAAATTTTATTGAATGAAAGCAAAATTGTCGGAAATAGCATTAAATTTTAGAATAAGTTTAGATTTGTTCGAATTGGTCACCTTTGGCACGAAATATGGCCTTCAAACGGCCAATGAAACCGTCACACGCTGCCCGAATGTTGCTCTTCGGTATTTTGGCCCATTTCCAGCGAAGTTCTTGCTTGAGGTGATCGACACTTTGGTATTTTGCGTTTCAAAATACTCCAGACACAATAGTCCAACGGATTGGTATCCGGAGATTTTGGTGGCCATTGTGCGCTGGAAATGAAGTGAGGTACCTCATTTTGTAACCATTCTTGGGTGGTGCGTGCTAAGTGCGATGGTGATGAATCCTGTTGGAATGTTCAAGGTCAGCGGCCAAATGTATTCGGTATTTATTGAGTTCTGGTGGCCAACCGAATGTGCACATTTTCAGCTGACCTCCTAGGTAAGTAAACAGGATCATTTTGTTTGTTTACAAACTGCTGGACAACGAATGTTTTCTCTTCAGAGAAAACCAAATTCGGCAGTTCATCACTTTCGGCCAAGCGAAGCAGATTAAGTTCGTAAATGGGTCACGGCAACTCCCCTTTATCGGTGTTTGGATGATATTAGCGTCATTATTCAACGGAATTGTTTCAAATTTCGTATTTGATTTTTGGAATGGGTACTACAACCTATGACAAAAAAATTAAAAATTCGTGTAGCCTCTACATAACGGTATCTCCTAACATTCGATATTTTTATGGTATTAGAGACATTATACACCGGAATTGTTTAATTGTTTGTATTTAAAGTTCGTAACGGATACTACAGCCTAATACAGAGAATTGGCTGTCCAGGTCCACGTCTTCGTATATCCCCCATATAATGGTACCTCCCGATATTCGATATTTTGATGATTTTAGTTACACTATTCATTTTTTTCAAGTTTCGCATTTGAATATTGTAATGGCTTATGACAAAAGTCGCCTATGCAGGTCCAGGTCGTCGTATATACCCTAATATAACGGCTACATTCGGAATTTTTAAGATTTTAACGGTTTTATTATTGTTACTTTTTTTGAAAATGTCCAAATTCGTTCCAAATGGTGGAGGGTATTTAAAGCTCGGCCAGTCCGAACTTACAGCTTTTTTACTTGTTTCTGTTTTCAATTTGAAACCTTAATCATTAGTTATGCTATCTAAAAGTTCTAAATTTCAAAAAGAAAATAACTTAGAATTGGACTGCGGTCGTGATAAAAATATTTTTAAGAAATATTTTTGATACTTATATGAATCAGGAACAGATTTTGGAAAGGGTCTTCTTGGATCTTTTAGAACTGTTTTTGAAGGACTGGGTTTGTGTATTTTTGAAGGGATAATTGTGGATGCTTGATATAGGTTATAAAGTGACTAGGTGTGGGTCTTTTAGTACTGTTATTGAAGGTCACAGCGAGGATCTTTCAGGACTATTTTTTATTGAAGTAGTTTTTAAAGTACATATTAAGTATAACAATTTCTTAAACGCCAGGAATTCATATATACAGGTTGAGATGAAAAAACTGCAACTTTAAGAACCTACAAAGCAGCAGAAAAAAAAACAGACTCAAAAGAGCTAAAGAGTTGCTTCGCTTGACCGTAAGTGGTGAACTGCAGTTTGTAAACAAACAAAATGATCTTGCTTACTTGTCAAAGAGGTCAGCTGAAAATGTGCACCTTCGGTTGGCCACCAGAACTCAAGCGCCACCCATGGTGATGGTGTGGGCTGCCATAACAGCCGATGGTTGCTCTCAGCTCGTATTAATCGACCGTGGCATCCGAATAAATGCAGAATATTCCGGAATATTCTGGAGGGTGTATTAAAGCCTTGGGCACGCCGTCTAAAGAGACGCCCTTGTTGTCTCCCTCGAGGGTTAAAATTTTCGGCCAACATATTAAATGTATTTTTATTTGCAATATTGCCGAATTACTACATACCTAAAATGCACCAATTTCAAGGAATCTTACTTCGCAAATTTCCAAAAGTGTGAAAAAGTGGAGCTAAATCGTTCCTCTTTTTGACATAGTACCTATGCAAGGGACATTTAATCATATTTAACATAAAATTTATCCAGTTTTTTTAGTTTGAATATAGATTCACGTTTTGGTCTTATCTGATCTTACATAAATATACCCCTGATTTTAATGATTGCAGGGGTTTCTGTGAAGTAATAAAGATGTTTGCAAAAATGAAGAAAACTAAACATCATGTATAGCGTGCGAATTTCTTTCTGAGAAAAGCTTTGCGAAAGCTTTGACTTTTGAATGCATGTAATAGAGTTTGCGCCCAAGAGCATATCCTGAAAACGAAAGCTTTTCACATTGAAACCTACTGACACATTTGGTCAGTTAACAGATAAGCATACAGTTCCTTTAAAGCTGTACAACAAACAAGTTTATATTATTAAAGGTAGGTCCTGAACAAGTGTAGCTACGTGTGTGTGTTTGTGTGTGTGAAGAACAAAAGTGAAAATAGAATGGAAGTTACTATATAAAAATGCAATAATAATTAAGATTATCTTAAAAACCATACAAAATAACAGAGAAATAATATATTCTGTAAAAGTTATAATAAAACCTATGGAAACAAACAAATTTCTTGGAAGTTTCTGAGTTGCAAGTTACGAGCGAAGTAAAAAAAGAACATTGTGTGTGTATCCTTAGTTTTTCCATTTCTTCATGTGGAGTATACACATGACCCTATTGCACTGAAATTAGACTAATGTAAAGAGTTTTTTTATGCAAACAAGGAAATGTCCTTTGTGTGAATGCAAACCAGAAATTAGTTAATTTTTGCCATGTAATCTACTCAAGATTTTTTCTTAAGTGCTGACCCTTTATCTTTTTGTGTGAAAAGGACATAACATTGGATTGCCCTTTGCATTTCCTTTATTCTTAGATTCACAAATTTAACATTGAACTTGGAAATGAAATGAAAATTGCATTGTTGGAAGAAATTTACAAATATGCATATTACATGTGTCCAAACAGACAAACACACATACACTAAAAATAGAATACATTTCAGAGGTGTATGCAAAATGCGTGTGTGTGTCGATGTGTACTACAAACTCATTGTCTATTGTTCACCGTTCACCATTCACCTTTTGCTTGATTTCCATTTGGTCTTCAGATTTACATTGGTTTTTTTTTATTCCTTCTTTTAGATTGCTTTGCCGGTTGTCTGCCTGCCATAATTCTGAGGACCACTTAAAAGGCCCTTCTGCTGCCTCCCTCTCGCTTGCTCGGTGTGGGTTAAGTACCCTGTAGACTGTGCGACAATGGCCTGTCCTTACTTTCGCCGTGCCGATTCACTGTCACGCCAACCATCAGTGGTTACAGAACCTTCAGGCAATTGGACCTTGGAAGATGAGGAACAATCCGGTGATGCTCTGACGCTGACTCATTTGCAAATGGCAATACAGCTGTTGACAGCGCCATCGGTAAAATTCAATGAGAAAATCATGGATCTGAATTGTGTTACAAATTGCACTGTATTTATTTGCAGAATGAAGATTTAAATACTGCCGTAACAGCACTTATACTGAAGTATCGCAAAAACTGGCCAAATATATCCAAGCTGTAAGTATAACTCGACAATTTAAATCAGACCTAAGCAAAATTGAGATATTTTGATATTTTTTTCGAGTTGCACCGGGCCGAATTTTGAATACCCTCCACCATTAGGAACGAATTAGGAAAATTTCAAATTTGTTTAGAATTTCAGACAATTCCGTTGAAATATGTGGCTAAAATCATAAAAAATGCATAATATCGGAGGATACAGTTATATGGGAGCTATACGATATAGTCAACTTATCTACATAATTATCTTCCAGGGAATAAAGTAGTCAGAAGGAACTCCTTGTGTGGATTTTTCAGACAATTTCATTGGAAAATGTGGCTAAGATCATCAAAATACCGAATATCGGGGGGTACCATTATATTTAGGACATAGGATATCGTGGACCTATATAGACAATTCCCTTTTAGGGGATAAAGTACTCACAAGGAACTTCTTGCGTGGATTTGCAGACAATTCTATTGGAAAATGTAGCTAAAATCATCAAAATACCTAATATCGGGGGGTACCGTTATACGGGGGCTATACGGACGGACGGACGGACAGGGTTAAATCGTCATAGAATTTTACGCCGATCAAGAATATTTATATATACCTAGTTAGGTCTAAAATTATTATTTCGATGAGTTACAAATGGAATGGCGAACTTAATATACCCTCCTTACTATGTATGGTGGAGGGAATAAAAATTGGAAAATACCTTCAAAATATCGAAAATATTGTGATTCCGCTATGAGCGTATAAAACAATATAATATTTAGGGATGTTACAAACGGAATGACCAAGGTGGAGGGTATAATAATTTAATCAAAAATTTTGAAGATTGGTCCACACATAACGATACCCTCCGACTTAAAGAAAGAATTACAGACGATATGACTGAAATTCGACATCTGGTGTTCTTAATGTGTCATTTCTTCTTGATGTCATTGCAAAATAATGTTAATATGGGTTCACAATTTGTTATAGCTCCCATAAAAGCCAACCCCCGATTTTAAATCTTTGGAGGATACTTAACATATTTTTAATAGATTTTGATGACATTTAACATTCATGATTGGAATAGGGTAACAAATTGATGAAGCTAAAATTGTCGACATTGAACGTGTTTTGGATATAGCTCCTATAGATCGTACCCCGAAAAAAATGGCATAATTTAATGTTTGAACTTTTTTAAACAAATGCACATTCCCTCCTTTGGGTTAAATGCGGTTTAAAATTAAAAAAAAATATGTTTGCATGACTAGAGTTAACATTTTTATACCCTACACCACAAGGTGGTCAGGGTATTATGTCTTTGTGCATTTGTTTGTAACAGGCAAAAGAAAACGAGATAGACTCATAGTTCCTTTTGATGATCTGCATAGACTCACATTCTGAGTCGATTTATGCATGTCCTTCCGCCCGTCTGTCCGTCTGTCCATGTATTTTTGTAAACAAAGTACAGTTCGCATTTATTGCCCTATTCAGATGAAATTTTGCACAAATCATTTGTTTGGCCCAAGGACGAACCCTATTGAAATTTGAGATAATCGGTAAAAATTTAGATATAGCTCCCATATATATCTTCGTCCGATTTGCCTTTTATTGTCACCAAACGTATAATATCAGCCCGTATAGTATGCAAATTTGCACGTACGATCAGATTGGACCTGAAAATAAGTATGCCAAAGTTGATCGAAATCGGTTCAGATATAGCTATAGCTCCTATATATATTGTTCATCCGATTTGTTATTTTTGTCCTCCGCAGCCGTAATATGCACTCTGTAACAACAATATTTGGGGAAATTTATCAAATACACCTCAGAAATACATTTGCTAAATTTTATCGAGATCGGTTCAGATTTGGATATAGCTCCCATATATAACTTCGTCCGATTTACCTTGGATTGCGCACCAAACGTATCACTTACGACCGAATTGAGTCTAGAAGCTAGTATGTCAAATTTGGTGAAGATCGGTTCAGATATAGCTTTAGCTCCCATATATACTGTTCATCCGATTTGTCATATTTGTTACCCACAACCGTAATATGCACTCCTTAACAACGATATTCAGGGAAATATATCAAATACAGCTCAGAAATATCTTTGCCAAATTTTATCGAGATCGGTTCCGATTTGGATATAGCTCCCATGTATATTTTTATCCGATTTCAAATTAGTTGTGCACCAAATGGGCAATACAAGTCCGAATTTCAAAGATACAAATGCTTCGGCATATTTAGTTCTTTGAACTTTAAATAATAATTATAATCATAGCGTTTATGATTGAATTCTCCCATAAAAACTTTTAATTGTTATGCGTAGCTCTACTAAATTAGCAAAGTGGTGTAAGGTATCATAAAGTCGGCCCCGCCCGACTTTAAGATTTTCTTTACTGGTTTGTGTTGAGGTTTTTCATATTTGTCACGGTTTCGGGCCACTGTGCAGTCTTCTCTTTATCCACTTTAGATTTCGCTATTGTCCTCATCCAAAAAAAAAAACCTTTTTTTTGTCAACCATGTGGTCCATATTCTCAATTGTTCTAATCTTGGAGAGTGTGAGGTTAGAAGACAATACTATGACAGTCATGTGTTCCAGTGAAATTTGCGGAAATAAGATTTTGCATTTTTGTGCCTAGTCTTACTTTAAAAGGAAAATAAGCTAATCCCCCAATTTTTGGACTTTCAACTCAATTCCTTACACAAAAATCACATTTAGTACTTTTTAGTATATATTTCCAAAACCACATCTCAAGTCAACAAACTAACAGTGATGCTAATGCCAAATTTTAGATTCCAAGTAGTATCCAAATTTAATACTACTCAGTACCTTTCGTGCACATAAGTACAAATTTCTGCTCTACATACCCCAATCCTACAGTCCAGCATTAATTTTATTTCCAAATTTTAGTATTCAGCTCTATCAATTCATCCAAATCCAAATTGTACCAAATTTAATACATTTTAGTACATATAAGTACAAATTTTCAAAACTAACTCCATATGCCAATCCTACACTCCGGCAATAATTTTAATAATTTTATTTAATAATTTTATTTCCAAATTTCAGGATATTGGTACATCCAAATCCCAATTGTAGCAAATTTGGTACTCTTTATAAGAACAAATTTCCATACCTACCAACATCATACAATTCAATTTCAGGATTCCAACTCTACCGGTTCTCCCAAAATTTAAATCGTACCAAATTTAGTACAATTTAATACACAAAAGTACGAATTTCCAAAACTTCCTGCATTCCACATTGCAATAGTAAACTAATATCCAATTTTCAGAAGCTTTATCCCTTCTGTCAAAATTACAATTGTACACACAAGTATGAATTTCAAAACTACAAACGTACTTTAGCATTCTGCAGCTCTATCGGTTCACCTAAATCCAAATTGTACCAAATTTAGTACCATTTAGTACTTTTCGTACAAACAGGAATGTATAGGAATATATCATTTGATACGGCCAAAACCTAACTGATCGAAATAACGGTTTTAGACCATAGGTTCTTTAGACCAAATACGTTTCTAAACATTTGGAGTCGATCTAGGGTTGTTCATCTCTCTGTCTGTCTGGCTAGCTGGTGCGAACGAGAACTCTCGTAGGGAGTATCTGATTTGCTCCAAACTTGGTACATCGAAATATTATTGTCAAACTTAGACCGAGTTCGGAGATGGGTAACATCGGTCATTCCTTCTGATGCTTCTCCCCCAAAAGGTCAACATTTTGCATAACTATGATTCTTATAAAATCTGAAATATGGGTCCGATTGTCTATAAGTTTCGCGCATCTCAATATTTTTATTGCAAGAGGTATCGGTGTAATCCTTCTGGTAATTCCCCAAATGTAATCTCTCATATAATGCGAAATTAGCACCCCATTCTCTTCAATTTGTACACATCTCAATGTTTTTTTTACAAATCTTGTGTGAAGATGGGATACATCGGTCTACACCTTCTGGTACCTTCACCACAAAGGGTCACAATTTTTAATATTCATATTTCTCATATCTTGCGAAGCAATTCAGCGATGCTTTTCAAACTTGGTGAATCTTAATATCTCCTAACCAGAGATCTTACGTGAATGTGGAATATATTGGCCAACTCCTTCTGGCACCTCCCCCGCAAAAGTTCATCACTTTTATTATCATTTATTTACATAAAATTGGAAATAAATTTTTGTTTTTCTTTCAATTTTGGCACATTCCAATATTTTGATCAGTATCAGATGAAGTGAGAAAACTTCAATCCGCTATAAATGGTGTCTCCCGCATATTTCCACATTTTACAAAAATTATCACATTTTTCATAAAATAGCACTTGTAATATTTTTATCAGACTTAGGTATGATACGAAATGGATAATATTGTCCTACTCCTTCGGAGCCACACCCATAAAGGATCCACAGTTTTAGCAGTCATAACGCAAAGCTGATAGTTCACATCCATTGGAAGGACCGGCTGATACTTTTTAATTTGTTAATAATACAGATAATGCAGACAATATTATAGCAATTGCAGACTTTTGATTTTCATTCCATTTTTGCCTTTATCATCAATTCCGATCTTCGCGGATATCAGATTCAAACCATTAGTCGACTTCGATTTGTCATTTATCGAGTTCTATCAACAAATAATCTTATCTCACTTCTAAAGTTGCACAAGTTGTGTATTTTCTGTCAAATTTAAAATGTCCTTCTTTTTCCAGGCGAATTGATTTGGAGACCCTAAAGACCTATCCCAACTACGACTACCTGGCTGATATTCAGGAAATCCTTTTGGAAATGGATGAATCCAGTGCCAGTGAAATTCTTGTATTGCTTGGCGAAGAGTTGATAACGTCATGCTGCACGGGTATTATAGAGAGGGCTTTCAGATGTTTGGGTACTGAACTGCAGGAATTTTTGGGTTCATTGGACGGGGTCTATGATGTGCTGAAATTTCAAGAGGTAAGGTATACAGTTATTGGTTTTAGGATAAAATAAATACATTTCTTATAATTTCAGGACGATGATAGCAGTGACACGGGCTTCGTGTGTGCCGGTGATGGTGAATTGATATTTACCTCAGAACGTCCCGTCATTGCCTGGCTTTTGTTGGGTTCGCTGAAAGCTCTCACCAGAATTCTCTTCAATGTCCAGGTCAATATAAAAATTGAACCTGTTGAGGGTGATAATCGCCGTTATCGCTATCTGTTCTCGCTGGCCAAGGATGGCCATGCCCGTGAGATGCGTGTCGTAAGTAAATCTGTGGAGGGACCAGTACAGCGTAGTAATTCGACCAATGCCTCGGATTTGACCATGAATTCCAGTACATTTTGTAAGGCATTCCCATGGCATTTTATTATGAATGAGGACTTGGAATTGGTGCAATTGGGTAAGTGAACGAGGTCCACATATTTCTGATATTTTTTAATATTACATTTGTTTTGGTAGGTCGTGGTTTCAGTAAGCTTTACAAACCCTACATGGCGGAGTTCGGCTGCCACGCCACCACTTATTTTGATTTTAAGCGACCCAAAGGTCTGACTCTTAAATTTCGGGATATAGTGCGCCGCACCTGCACCCCCTTTTTGATTGCCCTGAAAAGTCCTCCGGATGTCCAGGAATTTACAGCCAAGGTAAGCTTAAGCAAAGAAAGGTGTGAAATTTTTAATATTTGAATATTTTCTCTCCTTCCAGGGTCTTGAGATCAAGGGTCAAATGGTCCATTGTCCCGAATCCAATTCATTGCTCTTTATGGGTTCACCTTTCCTTGATGGCTTGGATGGTTTGACATGCAATGGCCTTTTCATTTCCGATATTCCATTGCACGATGCCACTCGTGAGGTAATACTAGTGGGTGAACAGGCCCGTGCCCAAGATGGTCTTCGACGACGCATGGACAAATTGAAAAGCTCCATTGAGGAAGCCAACGCCGCCGTCACCAAGGAGCGTAAGAAAAACGTCAGCCTCTTGCATTTGATTTTCCCAGCGGAGATTGCCGAACGTCTGTGGTTGGGCGCCAGCATTGATGCCAAAACCTATCCAGATGTCACTATACTCTTCAGTGACATTGTGGGCTTTACCAGCATCTGTTCCAGGGCCACACCATTCATGGTCATCAATATGTTGGAGAGCTTGTACAAGGATTTCGATGAGTTTTGTGATATGTTCGATGTCTACAAAGTGGAGACTATTGGTGATGCCTACTGTGTGGCCAGTGGCTTACATCGGGCCTCGATCTACGATGCCCACAAGGTGGCTTGGATGGCTTTGAAAATGATTGATGCCTGTTCCAAACACATTACCCATGATGGCGAACAAATCAAGATGCGTATTGGCCTGCATACTGGAACCGTGTTGGCTGGTGTTGTGGGTCGAAAAATGCCACGTTATTGTCTGTTTGGTCACAATGTTACCATTGCCAATAAGTTTGAGTCCAGCAGTGAGGCCTGTCGGATCAATGTTAGTCCCACGACCAGGGAGTGAGTAAAAGCTATAAAGTAACCACTAGAGTGAAATTAATATCTTCTGTTTTCTTCCAGATGGCTCATAAAATATCCTGGCTATGAATTCGATTTGAAGGCACGAGATCCCTCCTTCTTGCCCAAGGAGTTCCACAATGCCGACAATGGTACCTGTTATTTCATGGATCACTATCGTCACTTTTCCATGGATGAGAGCTTGCCGTTGGATGACCATATTACAGCAGCCATGAAATCCATACAAACCCCAGCAACTGAAACTTAAGTGGAGAACATGGAGACAAGCGAATAGATTATAAATAATGGACATTGAGAATACGATTACCCACAGTCCATATTTACTCAATTTTAAATGTTTAGCGTGATTTGCAAAGGAAATCTGAACTTAAAAGAAGATTGTTGTTTAATTTAATCTAAAATAAAATAGAAATTTATTCAATAAACCTAAATACATTGGATGTTTTGTCTAATATTCCCGTGACACTTCATCTCTTCGTTGGCTGACATATGGAAATTCGGGACTGTATTTCTTTAGACATGTCTGCAATTCAAATACTTCATCTTTTAGATTGTTTTCATGATAGTTGCCATTGGCATGATGGACACACATTTTAATCACTTGTCTGCTGTCTTCATTATTCACCTGGGCTTCCTCATAGCTTAAAATTATTTCAGATTCCTAAATTTAAAAAAAAAAAGTGAAAATAATCTAATTTGTTTACTAGTTTAATTGGAACATTGAATACTTACATCAATTCTCCCATAGCCATCCAAATAATGATAATTCTGAAATAGGCATTCCAATTTACTTTTGTAATGTCCCAAAAAGCTAATTTCAGGTGATTGGGAATTCTCAGTTACAGTTTCCACACCTTCTTCAATGGAATCGCAGAACTCCGACGCGGATTGCCCAATTGATTTGGAAGGCTACACATAATGAAAAAGACTGTTAGTTTTGAATCCCATATAAAAAATTAACATCTCAAATCTATCCATTAAAAGCATAATCGTACCACATTAGTAGGTTTTAGTACTTTTCGTACACTTAAAGTTAGAATATCCTAAAAACACACATATGTATTTGCTATACCAATGACCACTCATACCCAGTTAGAGAATTCCAGCCCCATCCGTCTCTTAAAACGGAGTTGTTTGATATACGAAGTTTTTTTTTTTTTTTTTTTAAATGTGTACTAAGTTTGGGAACTGCACTTAATGCTACTAAATGTAGAACACTTAAATTTTAAAATTTTGTAGTGGGGTCCTGTTTGTGGTAGGTTCTTGATAAAAATATAGTTTTGAAACTTTGTACTACAAGTGCACGAAAAGTACGTAATAGTATAATATTTCGTAGAATTTCGTATTGGGTAAACATATAGTGCTTGCAATTTGAAATGTTGTATTAGGGTCGCTGCTTATGGGTATCCTGGGCATATCGGGGTGGATTTGGAAGTATCGTACGAAATAGTACTTGATTTGGTTTTTGTGGATGAGATAGAGATAAAATTCTGAAATGTGAATTTAGATGACTCTTGTTTCTAAATGGGTCCTATATTGGTACGAAAAGTACTAAATTGGGTATTGAGTGAAGATATAGAGCTGTATCTGTGGTTGAGGTCTAGAGGGGATTTTTTAAATATGTACTAGAATTTTTTAAAAAGTACTAAATGATCTAAGATGGAGGGATGTAAAGTGTGAATGGATAGAGCTGAAATCTTGATATTTAGTATTGAGGTCACTCTTGGTTTCTAAGGTTTAGATATTGGTACGTTAACATAGTTTTGGACAGAAAAATTGGATCATCTCCTGTAAACTTTAAAATGAAAGATATTGAAGACTTTTTGGTATAAGAGGTAAACATTTACCTATTATTCTTTCCGAAAAAGGAAAACCTTGAATCATATATATATATATATATATATATATATATATATATATATATATATATATATATATATATATATATATACATTTTGAGTTCTAAGAATGCCTCACACTGTTGGAACGAATCTAAAAGTTTAAGGTAGATTTTTCGCTGACGAAGTAGCGGGCACTTGCTAGTCTCATACTATTCTTCGTGAGTCCTAATTTGATATTTAAGGATTTCAGGATAGAAAATTATTTTACGAAATTAGTCATTTAATTCGTGTTCGCATAGCTTCCATGTAGCCAATTTAAGATATTTTGAAGGTTTCAAAAGCATTTTCGAGAATTTAAATCATTTTATAACAAAATTATTAAAAAAAAAATAATTTTTTTTTTTTTTTTTTTTTTTTTTTTTTTTTTAAACAACGTTGGTTTATTAGTGGAGAACGGTGGTAATCTTTACCAGGTGGTAAGGCAAGGAATACCTAGGTTTCGGAAAGAGCCACCAATCCTCATCAGTTCCCTTATTTTTTTGTCTGGGGTATTCTCCCCAGGAGTTATTTTTAAATAACTCCTAGGACAAAAAAAAATTTTATTTATCCAAGTGACGAGATCGTATCGAACCAAAGAATTAAATAAAACTAAAATTCTTTGGAAAATCTTCTAAATTTTACAACCGCACTTATAAACATTTACATCTTTTAGAACGAGGTGCTGGAGGTGCTAGAAGGAGTTAACCGACATTTTCCATCTCCGAACTCGATCTAAGTTGAATAATAATATTTCGATGTACCAAGTTTTGATCAAATCAGATATTCCCTTCAAGAGTTATTGCATGCACCAACCAGGCTGACAGACGGCAATTAATGTCATAAGCGATTACAATATTTAAATGCTAAAATCATCAAAATACCGAAATATAGGGAAGCACAGACAAATTTCTGTCATAGGATGTAGTAACCATTACGAACTTCAAATACTATATTTCAAACAATTCCGGTGGATAATGTCGCTAAAATTATCAAAATACCGAAAATCGGGAGGTACCCTTATATGGGGGCTATACGAAGGTGTGGAACTACATGGCCCATTTTTAATACCACAATTCCTGCAGAAATAATATACATTTGAGTAACACTTTATCAACCTACTTCATTTCCTTCGAAAGCTAAAGTAATTTCCAACGGACGGACGGACGGGCATCCCTAGGAGTCTAAGATGTATGTTTCAAGGTGTGACGGAATGAAAAACTTAATATACCCTCCATACTACGGTGGAGAGTATAATAGTAAATTTTTGGTACCACCTGTACTTTTCATACCATCCCTGAGGGCATTGTCGTTCCATAGTAACTCCTCCAAATACCCTCTTTAGACCCTACAAAATATATATAATTCTGATCAGCATAAAATTCTAAGTAGATTAAGCGTTGTATGTCGGTATGCTGTAACGACGTCATCTTTAGAACAATTTGAGCAGAGTTGTCAATTTCGTTACTTGATCATGTCGGTCCACATAGCTGCATCTCCCGATAAAATTTGGTATGTAGGGTAATGGGATCTACCTCCTAGGATAGAAGATTGTATACATTGTTCCCCATTTTTCCACAGTTCGGTATTCTGATGACTTTATCTAAATTATGAGTCTACATTATTATAGTATATCCGCCAAATAGCTCTACCGCTGAATATTCGGCATTTTGATGTTTTTAGACACACCTTCTAACGGATTTCTTTAAAATTCGATATTTTTAGTTCGTTATGGGTTCCACCTTCCGTAGCGGAATATTGTCTATGTTTGTCCATGTTTTCTTATTACACCCATATGACGATATCTCTCGATATTCATGCTTTGATAATTGTTTCGAACTTAATTCGTTCGTTCGCAATAAATGGCAATCCCTATAGCAGTGAATTGTATATGTAGTTTCATGTTTGGGTATAGGCCCAGAACATGGTCAGGGAAATTCTTTTCAGGTATATTAAAGATATCATTATAAGGAGCTTACTTCTTTCGAATTCCATGTACTATTCTGACCGAATGTAAACTCAAACAGTTCCAAACAATGTGAACGGTATTCCATTAGTTTGTGATAGGTATCAGCACAGTTGCCACTCAACGGTTCATCAAACTTAAATTTGTCCATGCACTTTTCCTCAAAGGCCTCATCGATGTCGTCCCATAAATCCAAGAATTTGTTGCTCTAAAAAAAAGATATATATATATATATATATATATATATATATATATATAAATATATATATATAATAATAGAATAAACGTAACGTATCTAAAATCCTCGACTTACGTCCAGACCTCGCGTTGATAAATTCATCAAGCCCATTTTATAGAGAAAACACTGTAAGAAACACTGGGTGTCGTGAGTGTTGGTAAAATTATGAAAATCCGCCTGAGGATATGTTTGTAAGCAACGCAGGCGGGCAAAGCGTTTTAGAGATTCGGGTAAACTAAAGTCTTTGCTTATATTCTGCAAGGGGAGTAAAAAAGGGGGTATACATTTATTCAATCCATGAAAATATATATTGTTTTTCTTACCGAAAATCCATCATAATCTGTATCCCCACATGAGGCTTTCGCACTTATTAATATAATTATTTGGAAAAACACCAATTTATAAATATTCATTGTGTATTATTGAAAACAATGATTCACATTAATTACTTTTAACAATAATTTAAATGGCATTGCTCAAAAAACGTACCCCAACACGTCGGGCAATAAACATTTTTTCTTTAAAATGTAGAAGTTATATTCAACAATGGTTACGAAGTACTGGGTCAACTTTTTTTATTCAGATAAGAACTCTCTGCCAAGACCAAAGAGTTTTTTTTTTTTTAAATAACTGTTGAAGAGCACAGCCATGCAAGAGAGCCAGCGAACTCATATTGAATTGATATTGTTATCAAATGATACGTTACGTTTATTCTATTATTATTTTGTGTAATAAATTTATAGTGGAAGGGACGGACACAGTGGTTGTTGAGGGCCATAAAATGTAAATAAATTTCAAATGTGTATGATATCGGGGTTCATTTTTAAAATAGAACATTTTTTCGCAACTACACTCGGTATTACACAAATATTTAAATATGTAGAATTTTGTCAAAATTACAATGTTCAACACAAAAAAAAGCTGTAAGTTCGGCCGTTGATTACCCACCATCATTTGATACAAATTTGGCAATTTTCAAAAAAAAAAAAAAAAAAACATTAATAATTCTGTCTTAAAAATACCGAATGTAGCCATATATTAGGGTCTATACGACGACGTGGGCCTGCGAAGGCAATTTTTGCACAAGCTATTACAATATTCAAATGCGAAACTTGAAAAAAATCTGTTTATAATGTAGCTAAAATCATCAAAATACCGAAGTACCACGGGGGTTATAAAACGTGGACCTGCACAGACAATTTTCTGTCATAGGCTGTAGTATCCATTACGAACTTCAAATGCGAAATTTAAAATAGTTCTGGTAAATAATGTCGCTAAAATCATCAAAATACCGAACATCGGGGGTTCCGTTATGTGGGGGTTACACAAAGACGTGAACCTACATGGCTCATTTTCTGTCTTAGGCTGTAGTATTCATTACGAACTTCAAATACGGAATTTGAAATAGTTCCGATAAATAATGTCGCTAAAATCATCTAAATTCCGAATATCGGGGGGTTCCGTTATGTAGGGGCTACAGGAAGACTTGAACCTACATGGCCCATTTTCCCTTTTATACTGTAGTATCTATTACGAACTGCAAATACCAATTTTGAAACGATTCCGGTAAATAATATCGCTAAAATCATCAAAATACCAAATATCGGGAGGTACCGTTAAATGGGGGCTATACGAAGTCGTGGATCTACATGACCCATTTTCAATACCAAAAATCCTGCAGACATAATACATATTTGAGTAAAATCTTATCAACCTACTTCAATTCGTTCGGAAGCTAGAGTGATTTCCACAGACGGACAGATGGACGGACATCGCTAAATCGACATAGAATTTTATGCTGATCAAGAATATATATATATACTTTGTGGGGTCTAAAATGTATATTTCAAGGTGTTACAAACGGAATGACAAACTTAATATACCCTCCATACTATGGTGGAGGGTACAAAAAACCGAAAAAACTCGGCATATTATGACGATACGTCTAAGTGACCTAAATAGAGGGTAAGTTCCCCCGCCTTCCACATATTCTTAAAATATTCAGATTAACCGTTTCTGCAGTAGGTAAAGGTGGAAATGAACATATATGGGGAGAGCTGACAAAACTGGAACCAACTTCAAACTGCTGTCATTTCTAAGCCGACTGCTGTTAAAATTATTCCAGTGATAGCTCATTATATTGTTTACAAGCGTACCAAAGCATTTTAATGAGAATTTTCCTGAAAAAAAAAAAAAATATTCGTGATGGAATTCAAGCGTGATAGAGTGATTTCTTTATATTTGGCTGGAAAACCACAAGTGGCTATCGTTAGAGCACTCCAGCATTTAAATGTGAATAAATCGTTTGTGTCTCGTACCATCGCTCGTTACCGTGATACTGGTAGCGTAGCTCGACGTCAAGGAAGTGGACGGAAGGCAACAGCAACATCAACAGAAATGGTTCGAAATGTAAAGAAGCGACTTGATCGAAACCCATGTCGCAGTGGCTGAAAAATGGCTCGTGAGCTGAACAAATCGCAGTATTCCATTCGGCAAATATTGAAAAATGAGCTCGGGGTAAAGCCATTGAAATTCAAAAAAGTGCAAGAACCTACACCGCAACAGAAAGAAAATAGACTCAAAAGAGCTAAAGAATTGCTTCGCTTGGCCGAATGTGGTGATGAGGAAACATTCGTTGTCCAGCAATTTGTAGACAAACAAAATGATCGTGTTTACATGCCAAAGAGGTCAGCTGAATATGTGCACCTTCTGATTGCCAACCCAGAACTCAAGCGCCGGCCATGGTGATGGTGTGGGCCGCCATAACAGCCGATGGTCGCTCTCCGCTCATATTCATCAACCATGGTATCAGAATAAATGTCGAATATTATCGCGAAAATATTCTGGAGGAAGTATTAAAGCCTTGGGCTCGCAAACATTTTGGCTGCAGACATTTGACATTCCAACAGGACTCAGCACCAAAATTAGGTTCCTCGCTTTATTTCCAGCGCACTATGGTCACCAAAATCTCCGGATATCAATCCGTTGGACTATTGTGACTGGAGCATTTTGGAATGCAAGGTTGGCATTAAAAAATACCAAAGTGTCGATCACCTCAAGCAAGCGCTTCGCCGGGAATGGGCCAATATACCGCAGAGCAACATTCGGACAGCGTGTGATGGTTTCATTAGCCGTTTGAAGGCCATAATTCGTGCCGAAATTGACCAATTCGAACAAATCTAAACTTATTCTAAAATTTGATGCTATTTCCGACATTTTTTGCTTTCATTCAATAAAATTTAAAAAAAAAAAATAACAATTATGGCGTTTGACTTTATTGCAGTTTTTTATCTCAACCTGTATACATCCCCTTTTAATACGAGATCTAATGTTGTTAAAATATTGGTATTTGTAATGTGTGTGGATGTGTGATCACCGAGTACTTATAGGATTGTAATCACTCTATCTTCCAAATGAAATGGAGGTAGGGGATTGAAATTCTATTAACATCTGTCTAATTCGGAACAAAAATGTTCGAAGAAAATATTTATCTGCACAGAAAGAATAATCAGATTTTGCTCCAACTTTGCAAATCCCAATATTTGCATCAGTGCTAGATCAGGTGCTATAATGGACGATGTCGGTCCACATTTCACAATTTTAAGTAACTTTAACTCTTATAAAATGTCATGTATGAGTCCGATTGTCTCCAACTTACACACATCACAATATTTTTATTAACCCAAGGTCTGGTGTGAAGATGAAATATATTCTTCTTCTGGTACCTCCCCCACAAAGGGTCAAAAAACTCGAAATTAACATCTGATTTCAACCAGACTTGGCACATATCAATATTTCTATCAATACAATTAAGTTATAAAGAAGGAAGAGATCGACCATACCTTCTGGTACGTCCCCCACAAAGGTTTAAAGATATGAATAACCAAAACGATTTTAAACCGCTTTGAATAACCCCTGTTAACTCCCCCACAAGGTGTCAACAATTTGCACATTTATAACCCTTATAACTTGGGAAACATGTCTGTGATTCTCTTTATTCTAAGTATATCTAAATATTTCATTTAACCAGAGATCTGTTGCGAATATGCAATATTTCGACCCACTCCTTCTGGTGCCTCCGCCACAAGGGATCAACATTTTTAATTATTATAACTCTCATGGTAAGGGAGGATATAGTTATTTTCTTCAAATGCGGAATATGGCCCAATATTTCTGACAACCATAGATGGAATGGAAATATTGGATATTTCGGTCCAATCCTCCGCAAGTTAAAATAATTGATTCACAACTAATTATATAAAAAAAAAATAAGGAAATTGTTAATGAAGTAGTACATTTCCCACAAAAGTTCAACATTTTCAAAAAATATAAGTCGATATGGTCCAAACTTGCCAGGTGGCAATATTAATATGAGACTCATAAATGAGCATACTCTGGAAGTGTACATCTGTCGGCAAAACCGACTGATACTTTCTAACTGTTTTCCTTAAGTTTATAAATTTCAATTTCAAACAGTCCATAATTTTTATCTCAACGTCCTCTCAATTGTAAATGTTAGTAATTTACACACTCGACTTTTTTTAGCGCCTCTGTTTGATCAGAGAACATCAACAAACATTTTTCTTTATCAAAACATTGTAGATATGACTAATGGAAGAAAACAAACGACAACTATCTAAAAAAGTGCCTATGTTCAAAGTCCTACAGCTAGAGTAGCTTTGGCAAAACTATCAAGAGCGGCAAGTATGCTGAAAAGGGCACTTATTGTGTTTTCATTGCAGTTTCATATAAAATTCATACCAAATTTTACATGAACATTTTCAACAAAAAGTCTTCAAAATATTTGATATTTGAAGTCTACGGAGGTGTATATTAGTAAAGCCATTACACAATGCATCCACATCTAAATTTTCTGTCCAAAACTATTTTAACGCTCTGTATGTAAACCATAGAAACCAACGGTGACCTAAACATTAAATTTTAGAATTTCAACACCACTCCGTCAGCGATTCTCATTTCAAAATTTAGGAACTCCGGCTCCACCGATTTATCAAAAGTCCAATGTGTCCGAAATTTATTACACATCGTACACTCCCACTGGAATCTAAATTCCATATATTAAAATTCCACCCCTGTTCGTTCGTCCAAATACAAATTGTACTTTATTTTTACGTACATAAAGTATGAAGTAATTCATGCCTAAACAAGTGATCACGAATAATAGCTAAAATCGCTGAAAACTCAACATTTAAGGAGTTATGGTCATTTTAAAATATTCAATAATTCATTCCTAAAAAAGTGATAACAAATAATAGCTAAAAACGCCGAAAACTCAACATTTATGGAGTTATGGCCATTTTAAAATATTCAATAATTCATTCCTAAAAAAGTGATCACAAATAATAGCTAAAATCTCTGAAAACTCAATATTTACAGAGTTATGGCCATTTTAAAATATTCAATAATTCATGCTTAAAAAATGATCACAAATAAAAGCTAAAAACGCTGAAAACTCAATATTTAAGGAGTTATGGTCATTTTAAAATATTCAATAACAAATAATAGCTAAAAACGCTGAAAACTCAATATTTAAGGAGTTATGGCCATTTTAAGTGTTTAAGTGTTCACAAATAATACCTAAAAACGCTGAAAACTCAATATTTACAGAGTTATGGCCATTTTAAAATATTCAATAATTCATACCTAAAAAAGTGATCACAAATAATGGCTAAAAACGCTGAAAACTCAATATTTAAGGAAAAAGTGCCTAAAAAGTGATCACAAATAATAGCTAAAAACGCTACAAACTCAATATTTAAGGAGTTTTGGCCATTTAAAAATATTTAATAATTCATGCCTAAAAAAGTGATCACAAATAATAGCTAAAAACGCTGAAAACTCAATATTTAAGGAGTTATGGCCATTTTAAAATATTCAATAATTCATTACCTAAAAAAGTGATCACAAATAATAGCTAAAAACGCTGAAAACTCAATATTTAAGGAGCTATGGCCATTTTAAAGTATGGAATAATTCATGCCTAAAAAAGTGATCACAAATAATAGCCAAAAACGCTGAAAACTCAATATTTAAGGAGTTATGGCCATTGAGTTATGGACATTTTAACGTATGGAATAATTCATGCCTAAAAAAGTGATCACAAATAATAGCTAAAAACGCTGAAAACTCAATATTTAAGGAGTTATGGCCATATTAAAATATTCAATAACTCATGCCTAAAAAAGTGATCACTAATAATAGCCAAAAACGCTGAAAACTCAATATTTAAGGAGTTATGACCATTTTAAAGTATGGTATAATTCATGCCTTAAAAAGTGATCACAAATAATAGCTAAAAACGCTGAAAACTCAATATTTAAGGAGTTAGGGCCATTTTAAAATATTCAATAATTCATGCCTTAAAAAGTGATCACAAATAATAGCTAAAAACGCTGAAAGCTCAATACTTAAGGAGTTATGGTCATTTTAAAGTATGGTATAATTCATGCCTTAAAAAGTGATCACAAATAATAGCTAAAAACGCTGAAAACTCAATATTTAAGGAGTTATGGCCATTTTAAAATATTCAATAATTCATGCCTAAAAAATGATCACAAATAATAGCTAAAAACGCTGAAAACTCAATATTTAAGGACTTATGGCCATTTTAAACAAGTAAGCAAAGGCTACAGTCGAGCGGGGCCGACCGTTGAATATCCTACAACACTACAATAAACGATACAGTTTATATAGGCGAGATACTCGAAAGAATTCCACAAGATATTGTGACAAATAATAAAAGAAAACCATCAGGTTTCGTTCTCTAATTTTCGAATAATAGCAACTTAAACTAATTTGCCCATTTCCAATTTATTGGTAGATGTTGCACGTAAATGGTCTTCCTAGATCTGGAACCAATATTTCTCAAAGACCCATAATCTCTCAGAAGTGGCAAAAGATTAACATTTATTATTGGTTTTTGACTGAAACGCATCTATATGAGATACAGACATTTGACTATATTCTTCAATGAAATCAGCGTTAACGAAATAGTCAGAAGTGCGTCTTTCCTGTATTTGTGAATTGTCCAAGAAGTCACCGTAATGGACATTTTCGTATTTTGTCGACAAAAGTTGGCAAACTATTTCACACAGTGAATATTTTTGGATGGCCATCCAAAATTGCTTGGCTTTTGCAATGTCCGGTAACCCCCATACAAATATGCCTGAGGATCTGGCGATAATTACGACCGGCTGACAATTTTGCAGTTTTTTTGGTCCATTTCAACCCCTAAATATATGGCGATCATCTCCAAAAAGAGTAGGCTTCTATTCTGACCCTCATCTTATCCCCATGCAAAATTTTGTAAGGATCGGGCCATAAATGCGATCTGTATATGATATATTGATATCCTAACTACTTAGTTTTGTTAGCTGTAGAAATATTACCAAATGTGTAATTCAAAATGAAAATATGCCAAAAATATGACAAAATTGAAAAAACATGAGAAAATTTACAAAATCAATATTTTCATCTTTAGAGAGATGTTTTTTATGCGATATTTTAGGCGTTTTTTCTTTCCTGCCAAGAGGCCATTCTGAATTAATGAGAACTGTCGAAATCAGTTCAGCATATCTTCTTTGATAGACATATATATCGCACATATTTTGCTATATATTCGATTTGTTGGATCTTAACATCAATGTAAAGATCAGAAGTAACCTTGTCATGGCTTTGTGGTTTCGCCGGGATTTAAAATATTCGCGGTTTAATGAAAAATTTTGAATTTTTTCAACAAAAAAGATATGGTCTATTTTAGCCGCTAATTATTATCCGATGACCATCCAAATTGGTAGGCTTCTTCCCCGTCCTAAACTCTAGCTACATGCGAAATTCCGCGTCGATTGGTCTATAATTGCGACCTGTATAGCTACTGCAAAATACGACATTTTTTCAGTATTTGGTCCATTTCAACCCCTAAACATTTGGCGATCATCTCCAAAAGAAATAGGGTTCTATTCTGACCTTAACCCCACCTACATTTTAAATTTCGTGAAGATCGGGCCATAATTGCGACCTGTAGAGTGATTACAAATTAACATGGACAGACGGACAGACGGACGGACGGACATACATAGCTAGATCGACTCAGCTCGGCGAGCTAGGAAGATCCATATATACTTTCCTATATGGGAAACCAATATTTCGAGGTGTTACATAAATTCTGGCCCAATCAAACTTATAATACCCCCAACACATAGTGTTGTAGGGTATAAATATTCAATAATGCATGCCTAAAAAAGCGATCACAAAAATAGCTTAAAACGCTGAAAACTCAATATTTAGGGAGCTATGGCCATTTCAAATTATGGTATAATTCATGCCTCATGATCACAAATAATAGCTAAAAACGCTGAAAGCTCAATACTTAAGGAGTTATGGCCATTTTAAAGTATGGTATAATTCATCCCTTAAAAAGTGATCACAAATAATAGCTAAAAACGCTGAAAACTCAATATTTAAGGAGTTATGGCCATATTAAAATATTCAATAATTCATGCCTAAAAAATAATCACAAATTATAGCTAAAAACGCTGAAAACTCAATATTTAAGGAGTTATGGCCATTTTAAAGTACGGCCTTAAAAAGTGATCACAAATAATAGCTAAAAACGCTGAAAACTCAATATTTACAGAGTTATGGCCATTTTAAAATATTCAATAATTCATGCTTAAAAAAGTGATCACAAATAATAGCTAAAAACGCTGAAAACTCAATATTTAAGGAGTTATGGCCATTTTAAAATATTCAATAATTCATGCCTAAAAAAGTGATCACAAATAATAGCTAAAAACGCTGAAAACTCAATATTTACAGAGTTATGGCCATTTTAAAATATTCAATAATTCATGCCTAAAAAAGTGATCACAAATAATAGCTAAAAACGCTGAAAACTCAATATTTAAGGAGTTATGGCCATTTTAAAGTATGGAATAATTCATGCCTAGAAAAGTGATCACAAATAATAGCTAAAAACGCTGAAAACTCAATATTTAAGGAGTTATGGCCATTTTAAAGTATGGAATAATTCATGCCTAGAAAAGTGATCACAAATAATAGCTAAAAACGCTGAAAACTCAATATTAAAGGAGTTATGACCATTTTAAAATATTCAATAATTCATGCCTAGAAAAGTGATCACAAATAATAGCTAAAAACGCTGAAAACTCAATATTTAAGGAGTTATGGCCATTATAAAATATTCAATAATTCATGCTTAAAAAAGTGATCACAAATAATAGCTAAAAACGCTGAAAACTCAATATTTAAGGAGTTATGGCCATTTTAAAGTATGGAATAATTCATGCCTAGAAAAGAGATCACAAATAATAGCTAAAAACGGTGAAAACTCAATATTAAAGGAGTTATGACCATTTTAAAATATTCAATAATTCATGCCTAAAAAAGTGATCACAAATAATAGCTAAAAAGACTGAAAACTCAATATTTAGGGAGTTATTGTCATTTTCAAATATTCAATTATTTATGCCTAAAAAAGTGATCACAAATAATAGCTAAACAAGCTAAGAGTTTGCTCCAACTTTGCAAATCCTAATACTTCCATCGGTGCTAGGTCAGCTGCGAAAATGGGCAATATCGGTTCTTTCCATCAAGTATCTCCCCCACAAAGGGAATTATAATCAGAATTGTAATTATAGCTCTTATAAAATTGGATGCAAGAGTCTGATTATCCTCAAATTACATACATCACAATACTTTTATTAAACCAAGGTCTGATATGAAGATGGGACATATCAGTACACTCCTCCTGGTACCTCACCACAAAGGATCAACATTTTGATTATCCATGAAGATCATAAAATTCGAAATTAACATCCGATTCTACTCAGACCTGGCACATCTCAAAGTTTCTATCAATACATGATCTGTTATAAAGATGGTAGAGATCGGACCATTCCTTCTGTTATCTCCCCCAAAAAGGGTCAAACCGGAGATGAATATTTATGGTATCGCATACCATACCAATATTTTTATATGTATTAGATGAAGTATGAAAGTGGAATAATTCGGTCGACTGTACCATAACTGGTACATATCTCATATAGGGTAAAGGAGGTAAAATCAGGTACGTTGCAATATTTATATCATACTTATTCAGGTCCAATACGGTACGGCCAATTCCTTTGGCACCTATTCCATAGAGGGACAACATTTTGAATAATCATAACAGAAGTCAAAATTGGCTGAGCTATACATTTGACGGAAAACCACCTGTAATTATATAAAATATGATATGAAAGCAAATCCAGAGATCGACAATTCCGTTAAATTATATTTAAAAAAACCATAAACCTCATATAATTTTCTTAATGTATACCGGGTGATATAAAAAAACTGCAACCAATTTCAGACTGCTGTCATTTCCAAGCCACTCATCCGACAGCTTTTAAAATTATTCCAGTGATAGCTTATTATATTGTGTACAAGCGTACAAAAGCATTTGGTGAGAATTTGCCGGAAAAAAATATTCGCAATAGAATTCAAGCGTGATGGTGTGATTTCTTTTTTTGGCTAGGACTCCAGCATTTAAATGTGGATAAATTTTTGGTGTCTTGTATCATCGCTCATTGCCGTGATACTGGTAGCGTAGCCCGACGTCAAGGATGTGGGCAGAAGAAAACAGCAACATCAGCAGAAATGCTTCGAAAAGTAAAGAAGCGACTTGATCGAAATCCGCGTCGCAGTGGCCGAAAAATGACTCGTGAGCTGAACATATCGCAATATTCCATTCCGCAAATATTGAAAAATGAGTTCGGGCTAAAGCCATTTAAATTCCAAAAAGTGCAAGAACTTACACCGCAACAGAAGGAAAATAGACTCAAAAGAGCTAAAGAGTTGCTTCGCTTGGCCGAAAGTGGTGAACTGCCGAATTTGGTTTTCTCCGATGAGAAAACATTCGTGGTCCAGCAGTTTTTAAGCAAACAAAATTATCGTGTTTAATTGCCAAAGAGGTCATCTGAAAATGTGCACCTTCGGTTGGCCACCAGAACTTAAGCGCCGGCCATGGTGATGGTATGGGTCGCCATAACAACCGACGGTCGCTCTCCGCTCATATTAATCGACTTTGGCATCAGAATAAATGCCGAATGTTATCGCGAAAATATTCTGGAGTGTGAATTAAAGCCTTGGGCACGCAAACATTTTGGCCGCAGACTTTGGACATTCCAACAGGACTTACAAAATGAGGTTCCTCGCTTCATTTCCAGCACACAATGGCCACTAAAATTTCCGGATACCAATCCGTTGGACTATTGTGTCTGGAGTATTTTGAAAACAAGGTTGGCGCTAAGAAATAACAAAGTGTCGATCACCTCAAGCTAGCGTTTCGCCGGGAATGGGCCAAAATACCGCAGAGCAACATTCGGGCGGCGTGTGACGGTTTCATTGGCCATGACGATTGAAGACTATAATTTGTGCCAAAGGTGGCTAATTCGAACAAATCTAAACTTATTCTAAAATTTGATGCTATTTCCGACATTTTTTTGCTTTCATTCAATAAAATTTAAAAAAAGTAAAAATTACGGCGTTTAACTTTGTAACAGATTTTTTATCTCACCCTGCTGGTTTGCTTTTTCGAAATTTTAATTAAATCAAAAATTTCAAAATTACATTTAGAATAGCATTTTTTCTATCGCATTCTCTCTCAAATCTTCTTATAAGCAAAGAGCCTTAAATCAACTGGCCATCTTTATATTAGAAACCCATTTAAATATAAATCATCCACTCCACATTTTAAAGCTTGCTTAACCATTTATTTACTTGTGCTTTTTAAAAAATAATTAAAAAACATATATATAATAATATTCCACAGTTAGTCTTAGTGTTCTTAGTTTACTTGGTTTGTTTATGAATTAAATTAAAATATTTGGCAAATGAATTGGCGCACATCGGTCACAGAAAGTTTGATGAAGTTTTCAAAATATGGAAATTTAGAATGATCGCCTATATAGATGGAATTGCTGTTCTTGATATATGTGCGTTTTTAAAAAATCTGCAATTGACTGGATTGGATGGTGGTTTTGTCAGGCAGTTATGTAAAAAAATGTTTTGGTCTTTTTTTCGACAATCATTCGAAATAGCCATATTTTGAAAACTAAACCCCACCCGTAAACAATGTGACGCATTCATTATTTTTAATTAAAGATGTATAAACTATAGTTTCCCATAAAAAATCTAATGTATTCTAGATGTATATATATATAACCCAGTGACTCTTTTTTTAAGATATTCATTTTATTTAGGCCTGTTTCGACAATTGTTCTTGACGTTTCTTAATGTAGGTTTTGACTTTTTGGCCAACTTCACTGTCCATAAGACACTTATGAACCTCATAGACATGAACATCATTCTCCTTATCGGCCTTGGGGTATTTGGCAACACAATCATCGGCCAATTTCTTGACATCACTCTCTTCCATGTCCATTTTGAATTGTTTGGCAATACGATCGGGATGCCAACCTTGGTGGGTGCAGAAGATGTCCATCTTCACGGAGGTGCACATCAAGTATTTGCGTACAGCTTCCTCATTGGGGAAATCGAAAGATTTCATGTGATTCATTTGCTCCTCGGTCAGGGGAACTTCTTCCAAGCAAGCAGCGCGGATGGTTTTGATTTCATCGGCGGTCTTGGGTGTCCAATCGTCGGCCGAGACCTGCAAAAAAAAATTAGTTAAGAAATTTTGAAGAAATATATTACTGAGTTTGCTTTAAATATAATTTTATTTCAGAAGAAAAAAAAATTTATGAAACTTCGGAAAGATTTTCTAAAAAAGAAACATAAAATGCAAAAATAAGATATTTTTATTTAGATTTATGATACGGTCCATATACTTTAATGTTCGAAGTTTATTTCTTCTAAATATAGACCGGGACTACACCTCCTCAAATGATCCATTCGCTTAGTGCAATTTTGACATACTTTGGTCAACATTTTTGTCAGATTTTGACCAGATAAAGCGGGCTTGTCCATATAGACATTAAGTTTAATATATCCCCACAAAGATACAAATTCGCACGATCTAGGAGGCCGATAAGTGTATTTTTACACGTACTATGTATACTACGTCACGTCCGTATTGGGTTATCCCCGACGTCAAGTTTTTTTTTTTTTTTTTTTTTTCTCATATTTTCTATTCAACTTCAATAATTTTTATACCCTACAACACTATGTGTTGGGGGTATTATAAGTTTGATTGGGCCAAAAATTATGTAACACCTCGAAATATTGGTTTCCCACATAGGAAAGTATATATGGATCTTCCTAGCTCGCCGAGCTGAGTCGATCTAGCTATGTATGTCCGTCCGTCCGTCTGTCCATGTTAATTTGTAATCACTCTACAGGTCGCAATTATGGCCCGATCTTCACGAAATTTAGAATGTAGGTGGGGCTTGGACCAGAATAGAACCCTATTGCTTTTGGAGATGATCGCCAAATGTTTAGGGGTTGAAATGGACCAAATACTGAAAAAATGTCGGATTTTGCAGTAGCTATACAGGTCGCAATTATAGACCAATCGCATGTAGATAGAGTTTAGTGCGGGGAAGAAGCCTACTAATTTGGGTGGTCATCGGATAATATTTAGCGGCTAAAATATACCATATCATTTTCATCATCATGTTGAAAAAAAAATCAAAATTATTCATTAAACCGTGAATATTTTAAATCCCGGCGAAATCACAAAGCCATCAAAAGGTTACTTCTGACCTTTACATTGATGTTATTATCCAACAAATCGGATATATAGCAAAATATGTGCGATATATATGTCTATCAAAGGAGATATGCTTGAAGAATCTCTTATATATCGAGAACGGCTGAACTGATTTCGACAGTTCTCATTAATTCAGAATGGCCTCTTGGCAGGAAAGAAAAAACGTCTAAAAAATCGCATAAAAATATCTCTCTAAAGATGAAAATATTGATTTTGTAAATTTTTCTCATATTTTTTTCAATTTTGTCATATTTTTGGCATATTTTCATTTTGAATTAAACATTTTGTAATATTTCTACAGCTAACAAAACTAAGTAGTTAGGATATCATATACAGATCTCATTTATGGCCCGATCCTTACGAAATTTTGCATGGGGATAAGATGAGGGTCAGAATAGAAGTCTACTCTTTTTGGAGATGATCGCCATATATTTAGGGGTTGAAATGGACCAACAACTGCAAAATTGTCGGCAGGTCGTAATTATCGCCCGATCCTCACGCACATTTGAATGGGGGTTACCGCACATTGCAAAAGCCAAGCAGTTTTGAATGGCCATCCAAAAATATTCAATGTGTGAAGGAGTTTGCCAACTTTTGTAGACAAAACACGAAAATGTCTATTCCAGTGACTTTTTGGAGAATTCACAAATACAGGAAAGACGCACTTCTGACTATTTCGTTAAGCTGATTTCGTTGAAGAATATAGTCAAATGTCTGTATCTCATATAGATGCGTTTCAGTCAAAAACCAATAATAAATGTTAATCTTTTGCCACTTCTGAGAGATTATAGGTCTTTGGGAAAAATTGGTTCCAGATCTAGGAAGACCATTTACATCTACCAATAAATTGGATATGAGCAAATTGGTTTAAGTTGCTATTATTCGAAAATTAGAGAACGAAACCTGATGGTTTTCTTTTATTTTTTGTCACAATATCTTTTGGAATTCTTTCGAGTATCTCGCCTATATAAACTGTATCGTTTATTGTAGTGTTGTAGGGTATTCAACGGTCGACCCCGCTCGACTGTAGCCTTTGCTTACTTGTTGATATTTGAGATCTTTTAATGCAAAACCTCTCCCCGGTGTGTGAAAAATTTCCACATAAGAGCAAGAAAGGGGTTTTGAATTCCCAGACTGAATGTTGGTTTATATCGAGGTTATACAAAAAAAAAAAAAAAAAAAAAAATAACCGACATGACTGGTTTTTTGAACCAATTGGAGTAATGTTGGAAAATATATTAGCTATTCGGATCAAAACGAATTAAGATAGGAAGCTACAATTTTTCACTGCCATGTTAAGTTCGCACGGAACCCCCCCGATATTCGCTATTTTGATGATTTTAGCCACATTTTTTTTTTTTTCAATTTCAAATTGTCTAAAAATCCGCAAAAGGAGTTCCTTTCGAGTACTTTACGACCTGGAAGAATTATCTATAAAGGTCCATGACAATGTATACCTCATATAACGATACCTCCCTATACATTGGTGTGTATGATGGTTGGTATTACAAATGAGATATATCGGTCCACATTTTGGGATAGCCCCCTTATAACGGTATCTCCCGATATTCGGTATTTTGATAGTTTGAACCACATAATTTCACCAATTTGTACAAAAATTGGTATTTGTAGTACTTTATGGGTTCTAGCTCTAGTGGCGGAATATTGTAGGTCGACATATTCGTATAGCCCCCGTATAATAGATCTCCCGATATTCGGTATTTTAATGATTTTTCTAAATTTTCCACAGGTTTTTTTTTTGTTGTTTGTAATGGCTTCCAGCTTCAGTGACAGAACATTGGCTATATAGGTCCACGTTTTTGTATAGCCCCCCATATAAAACGGTACCTCCCGACATTCGGTATTTTTCCACGGATTTGCCTAAAAATTGGTATTTGTTGTTCGTTATGGTTCTAGCTCCGTTGGCGGAACATTGTATATGCGGCTCCACGTTTTCGTTTAGCCTCCATATAATTGTACACCCCAAAATTCGGTATTTTGAAGGTTTAGCCCACATTTTTCTACGGAGTTGTCTAAAAGATGGGATTGGTAGATCCAGTGGTAGAACATTGAAAACCTAGGTCTATGTTTTCCTATAGCGCACATATAACTGTTCCATTGGATATTCGGCATTTTGACGATTTAAGCCACATTTTCTAATAGATTTGTGTGAAATTTGGTAGTAGTGCTTCAAAATGGGTTCTACAGCCGGCGTCAAAACATTGCCATATTCGTCCTAGTCAAACTAGTTACATTTATCAACGAAATTATGTAAAATTTGGCATTTAAAACTCGCAATAGATAACAAACGTTGTAGTATAAAATTGTCTTGTCGTATTAGTATGGCCCCCAAATAACGGCTCCAACCGATCTTCTGGAGGTTGTACATTAAAGTGGAACACGTTTGAGTCTAGATACTCTTGTATAAAAATGTTTTCTTTACCCAATGATCTTTTCACGTGTTTTTCAAAATACATGATTCGAAATAAATGCACTAAAATACTGTAACTCAGAAGTTAATGCATCGTTTATACATATAAACTCTGGTATTGACCTTTCAAATGTAGTTTACAGAAACATAATCGAGTTCGATGATGGGCAATACAGGTCCACTCCTTCTGGTCCAAAAAAGGTCAAAATTTTCACAGAAAATAATTATTAAATTATCCGATTACCGATTATCTTCAAATTTCACACATCCCAATATTTTTTTTCCAACACAAGATATGGTGTGAAGACGGAGGTATCCCCCTAAAACGTATCAAAATTTTGAACAATTATATCACAAGTAAATATGGAATAAAAATGCAATACAACACAAGTAAATATGGAATATATCGGACCACGCCTTCTGGTACCTCCCCCAGAAAGGGTCAACATTTTGGCTGCTTATACCCTCATAACATGCGATCTCCTTAAACAAAGCCACTCTGCGATTTTCTTTAAACAAATTATGTCTCAATTTGTGGCCAAACTCGAGATTAAATGAAAATAGGGAATTTTTCGATCCTCTCCTTTTGACACACGCTTATGGTGAGGGGTAGTTGCTTAAAATTTGGAAATAAGTCAATTGTCATAAAATTGCAAATAATTATTCGTAGAAATCTTGTAATTCCGCACAATGCAATAACTTTATCTTTATTGCCTCTTATAGTGTAAAAGAGGAACTTATTAGCCTATTCTTTCAGGTACAAAATTTTGAATCACTGCACTAATAACACTAATAACACAAAATAATTTAAAATAATCCATTAAAAACAATGATTACCTCTCAAGAATTTACCTGTTTTTCAAGAGCCTTTATTTTAAAAACAATTAAGCAAAGGCTATAGTCGTGCGGGGCCGACGATGTGATACCCTACAACACCACAATATGTTAGAATTCCTCCTTATGTCTAAATCCATTTTGGAAGACTTGACTTTTGGAATTATGTCATAGAGCAGTGCCCAGATATAACGCTTAGCTTTTTGACCAGGGACATTTGTCCAATATTTACGCACTCCGTCATGTTGTGATCCATTTTACAGCTAAATATAATCCAATGGTCATCCAAAATGCCAGACTTCTTCCCTGCCCTTTACTCTTTTCTTATTCAAAATTTCGTGTGAATTGTAACTTTTTTCTGTTTTTGGCTCATTTGAACTACTAAATATTTTTCGTTCATCTCCAAAAGCAATAGGCCGAATTAGCATAAAAAAGCCAGAAGTTCGTCTTTTGTGTATTTCGGATATCGTCTGTAACTAATGTTGTTATTTTTTTTTCACACAAAAGCAGTGGTCCATTCTACCCGCTGTCCTAAACTCTAACTTCATGCGAGATTTCATGCGAGTGTTGACTTTTGGAATTATGCCATAGAGTAGTGCCCAGATATACCACTTAGCTTTTTGACCGGGGACATTTGTCCAATATTTACGCACTCCGTCGTGTTGTGGTCTATTGTTCAGCTAAATATAATCCAATGGTCATCCAAAATGCTAGACTTCTTCCCTGCCCTTTACTCTTTTCTCATGCAAAATTTCGTGTGGATTGCAAAATTTTTCTGTCATTTGAACTACTAAATATTTTCCGATCATCTCCAAAAGCAATAGGCCGAATCAGCATAAATAGCCAAAAGTTCGCCTTTTGTGTATTTCGGATATCGTCTGTAACTAATGTTGGTATTTTTTTCACACAAAAGCAGTGGTCCATTCTACTCGCTGTCCAAAACTCTAACTTCATGCGAGATTTCGTGTCCTTTGCTTTCTATTTGTGACCTTTATAACGGCTGCAAAATCAGCGATATTTTTAGTTGTTGGTCCATTTCAACCCATAAATATATTGCGGACATCTTGGAAAACAATAGGACTAGCCCTTCTGTGCCTAACCCTACCTTGTGAAGAATCGGACGATAATTGCAATCTGTATATAACAACCTCAATCTGTATTGAAAGGTGAAAAAATATTATAAAATATACACTTTAATATTATAAGTCAAATTGAAAAAATCGCATGCGATAAAAAATATTAAAAAATAAAAAAATGTCACAAAATACTACAAAATCTATATTAACATCATTATTGGCAACTTTTTATTCGATTTTTTTTAGATTTTATGCTTTTATGCCAAGACGACATTCTGAATTAACAAAATTTGTCAAAATCGGTCCAACCATTCTTGAGCTATAAGAATTCTAGCTAACATCCCCTTCCTTTGTATATATACATTGAATATATTTCGATATATATCCGATAAATTTAGTACCGTCATCTACATAACAGTCAGAATTGACCTGTTCTTTTATTTGTGATTTCGCCAGGATAAAAAATATTCGCGGTTTAATGGAAAATTTGACTTTAATTTAACACAAAGGTTATGGTCAATTTCACCTACTAAATATTATCCGATGACCATCAAAATTGGAAGGTTACTGCCCAGCCCTAAGCTCTAGCAACATGCAAACTTCCGCGTCGATTGGTCTATAATTTTGCAAATGCAAAATCAGGAAATTTTTTAGTTTTGGTCCATTTCGACCCCTAAATTTTATTCAATCATCTCCAAAAACAATAAGGTTCTATTCTGACCCTATCCCCACTTCCATTTTCAATTTCGTGATGATCGGGCCATAATTGCGACCTGTAGAGTGATTACAAATTAACATGGACAGACGGAATGACGGATATACATAGCTAGATCGACTCAGCTCGGCGAGATAGGAAGATCGATATATACTTTCCAGTGTGGGAAAATAATATTTCGTGGGGTTACATAATTTTTGGCCCAATCAAACCCCAATAAAAATGCATTTGCTTGACGACAAGGGTCTTTCAATTGCTCTCTTCGAGGTTCTTGAATCTTGCAAGAATACCCACTTATTAATAGGAAAGTTCAGCGGTGTCAACTTTTTTAAATTCTTTGACTTTTATAAAAATCTTACACAGATCATTCACTTATTTCACATTGACTTTTATTTTCTTTTTTTCAATTTCTTTTGTGAATTATATTTTTATGCGTTTTCTATTTTTTTTTTGTCATTGTTCTCACTTACACAGGCAACAATGGCCAACAAAGCCAAAAATAATTTCATTGTGTCTTCAAAATCTTCTGCACTTTCACTCTCGAACTATAACCGTGGCGTTGAATGGTTCCCAATCAACTGATTTAATTCGGAATTGAAGAAATGCTATATAAGCATTTATTCTCCTCATCTACCCCCTGACATTCACACATACATACCCACAGACACACATGCAGAGGCCAGAGACATGTGGTGTACTTTGTTGGTTGACGTTTAAGCTGCAGCCGAGTCTTAAGCTGATAAGACAGAGATCTGAACCTTTTGTGTCATCTTATCTGTGCAAATACGTTTGGTTTTCATTTTTTGTTTTCTTGAGGAGACCTAGCGATAGTTGGTGATAAGCCGGGATACATATTTATTTATTTTTTCTATTATTTGCATTGGATTGCTGTTGTTTGTGTGTTTGTTTTGCTTGGTCTCCCGGTTCTAGGTTTATAAATATTACTGGGAATAGACATAATTTTAAGGATGATGATTTTTTCGAAATGATTGACATTTGCTTGTTGAAATGAAATGAAAACAAAAAACATACAACCTCTGATAAGCATAATCCAACACATAACCTTTGAGGTTGACATAATCATGTTAAACAAAGTATTTGCAGCAATTGTGTGATAAGTTTCTCGAGATATTCAATATTTTGGTACCAATTTTTAAAACTGATAATGAGACATAGTTCTTAGCATGAATAAAAATTACATTTTGAGTTGAAGGGACGATTGGGAAGAGTTCTTAATAACATGGTGGAATCTTAACTCAAACACAACTGAGAAAAAAGGTAACAATTTAGAAATAGAGAGTAAAAATTGGCTTGTCGAAAAATATAAACCCATAGGCTATGATCATTTGTATACGTATATGTGTATATACTAACCGCATTCGATCAAAAATTATGGTTCGTATTTTTTACAATATATAATAAAGCAGTAAATGTTCTTAAAAATATACAAGCCTTAAGAAAAACAAGTTAAAAAGCAGTACGTTCGGCCGGACCGAACTTTCAATACCCTCCACCATTTGAACGAATTTGGAAATTTTCAAAAAATAAAATCCGTTAAAAATTCCGGTAAAATCTTAAAAATACCGAATATAGCCGTTATATTGAGGTCTATACGACGTGGACCTACATAGGAATTGTTGTCATAAGCCATTACCATATTCAAATTCGAAACTTCAAATAAACGGTGAATAATATAGCTAAAATCATCAAAATACCGTACATAGGGAGGTACCGTTACATCTGAGCAATACGAAGACCTGGACCAGCATAAACAATTTTCTGTCACAGGCTATAGCATACATAACGAACTTCAAATACGACATCTCAAAAAATTTCGGTGGGTATTGTACCTATCGAATATAGGGAGGTACTGATATATGGGGCCTATACGAAGACCTGTACCTGCATAGACAATTTTCTGACACAGACTGTAATTTCCATTACGAACTCTAAATACGTAATTTGAAACAATTCCGTTAAATAATGACGCTAAAATCATCAAAATACCGAATTTTGGGAGTTACCGTTATATGGGGGCTATACGAAGACGTGGACCTGCACAGACAATTTTCTTTCTAAGGCTGTAGTATCCATTTCGAACTTTAAATACAAAATTTTAAATAATTCCGATGAATAATGTCGCTAAAATCATCAAAATACCCAATATCGGGAGGTATCGTTGTATGGGGGCTATACGAAGACGTGGACCTGCACAGATAATTTTCTGTTCTAGGCTGTAGTATCCATTTCGAACTTCAAATACGAAAATTGAGACAATTCCGGTGAATAATGTCGCTAAAATCATCAAAATACCGAATATCGGGAGGTACCATTATATGGGGGAATATGAAAACGTGGACCTACATGGCCCATTTACGAACATAACCTGCCTACTGGAAAAATAAACACGTGTGGAAAATTTTTGCCTTCTATCTCGATTTGTTCGAAAGATAGCTTGATTACAACAGACAGACAGACGGACATCTCTAAATCGACATAGAACTTTACGCTGATAAAGAATATATATACTTTGTTGGGCCTTATTTGAGTATTTCGAGGAGTTACAAACGGAATGACAAAGTTAATATACCCTCCATAGTATGATGGAGGGTTTAGAAATATTATTATTTGAATAAGTGACAAGGTCAATTTCTACAATCCCAAAGTTTAAATACTGCTACCGAATTTCAAACTAATACCGAGAGTTACTTTTATGCGGGAAATAAACGGAAACATGGAGCGATTTATTCAGTCCCATAAAAATATCTGATATAACTTGCTTATAACCATTTAGGTGGAACCTTTGAAGGTTAAAGTACTTACCACAGGCGGAGTTATGGGCATGTTTAAATCTTCTGCTTACGAATATATATATAGATATACTCCGTGTGTAAAAATTAATTTTTTTCACGAGATTGTTGAAAACTCTCAAAAAAATTCTGATTTTGGCTACGACATCTTTAAAATATCCCGGATTTAAACTGACATAACCTGCGAAGGGCTTGAAATATTTTAAACTATAATTTGCCAGGAAGTCCTTGAAAATATTTTAAGTTAAACCCCAACATTTGTATGTATCCGGGAAGTCCTCAGCAAAGTCCAGAATTACTGAAATAAAAGCTAGATATGTAAAACAAGTAAGCAAAGGCCAAAATACTGCAGAGCGACATTCGGACAGCGTGTGACGGTTTCATAGGACGTTTGAAGGCCATAATTCGTGCCAAAGGTGACCAATTCGAACAAATCTATACTTATTCTAAGATTTTATGCTAGTTCCGACATTTTTGCTTTCATTTAATAAAATTAAAAAACAAGTAAGCTGCTTCTATAGTCGTGCGGGGCCGACTATGTGATACCCTACAAAACTACAATATGTTAGAAGCCTCCTTATGTCCAAATTCATTTTGGAAGATATCTCTTTTGATATTATATCACGGAGAAGTCCCCAGATATTACCCGTAGCATTTTGACATTTGCCCAATATTTATGCACTCCGTCATGCTGTTAGATGTTGTGCTCCATTTTACAGCTGAATATAACCCAATGGTCATCCAAAATCCCTATTCTTAACTCTCTTCTCAGGCGTGTCGATTGGCTTCAATTGTGGGACAGGAAATGTTTTCTGCTTTTGCAAGAGGCTCCTCAGTATCTCCAAATTTGAACTCGTCTATATGATTTGCTTGTCTACGATATCTGACTATATTCATCAACAAAATCAGCAAAAAAAATTCAGAAGTTCGCCTTTGTGTATTTTGTATATCGCCTGTAAGTAATGGTGGTATGTTTTCAAACACAAAAGTAGTGGTCCATTCTACCCGCTGTCCTAAACTCTAACTTCATGCGAGATTTCATACCTTTTGGTTTCTATTTGTGACCTTTATAACGGCTGCAAAATCAGGAACATTTTTAGCTGTTGGTCCATTTCAACCCGTAAATATATTGCGGACATCTTTGAAAACAATAGGCCTAGCCCTTCTGAGCCTTACCCTACCTTTGTGAAAATTTTCGTGGGGATCGGAAAATAATTGCAATTCGTATTACAGCCTATGTTGTAAGGTAAAAAAATATTACAATATGTACACTTCAATATTATAAGTCAAATTGAAAAAATAGCATGCGATAAAAATATGAAAAAAATAAGAAAATATCACTAAATACTACAAAATCTATGTTAACATCATTATTGGCAACTTTTTATGCGATTTTGTAGATTTTATTCTTTTATGCCAAGAGGGCATTGTGAATTGACAAAATTTGTCAAAATAGGTCCAGCCATTTTTGAGATATAAGCATTCTAGCTAACATACCCTTCTTTTTTATATATATTACGCTATATACAGGGCGAGATGAAAAAACTGCAACCAACTTCAGACTGCTGTCATTTCTAAGCCTCTCGTCCGACAGCTTTTAAAATTAGTCCAGTGATAGCTCATTATATTGTTTACAATCGTACAAACGCATTTTGGTGAAAATTTTCCAGAAAAAAAATTATTCGTGATGGAATTCATGCGTGATAGTGTGATTTCTTTATATATGGAAAACCACAAGTGGCTATCGATCGAGCATTCAGTATTTAAATGTGAATAACTGTTTTCTGTCTCGTACCATCGCTCGTTACCGTGATACTGATAGCATAGCCCGACGTCATGGAAGTGGACGGAAGAAAACAGCAACATCAGCAGAAATGGTTCGAATAGTAAAGAAGCGACTTGATCGAAATCCGCGTCGCAGTGGCCGAAAAATGGCTCGTGAGCTGAACATATCGCAATATTCCAAATATTGAAAAATGAGCTCAAGGTAAAGCCATTGAAACTCCAAAAAGTGCAAAAACTTACACCGCAACAGAAAGAAAATGGACTCTAAAGAGCTAAAGAGTTGCTTCGCTTGGCCAAAAGTGGTGAACGTCCGAATTTGGGTTTCTCCGATGAGAAAACATTCGTTGTCCAGTAGTTTGTAAAACAAACAAAATGATCGTGTTTACTTGCCAAAGAGGTCAGCTGAAAATGTGCACCTTCGGTTGGCCACCTGAACTGAATCGCCGGCCATGGTGATGGTGTGGGCCGCCATAACTGCCGATGGTCGCTCTCCGCTCGTATTAATAGACCGTGGCATCAGAATAAATGCCGAATATTATTGCAAAAATATTCTGGAGGGTGTATTAAACCTTGGGCACGCAACAATTTTGGCCGAAGACCTTGGACATTCCAACAGGATTCACCACCATCGCACTCAGCACGCGCCACCCAAGAATGGTTACAAAATGAGGTTCCTCGCTTCATTTCCAACGCACAATGTGCATCAAAATCTCCGGATACCAATACGTTAGACTATTGTGAAAAATACCAAAGTGTCGATAACCTCAATCAAGCACTTCGCCGGAAATGGGCCAAAATACCGCAGAGCAACATTCGGGCATCGTGTGGGAGTTTGAAGGCCAAGAGACGTGTCAAAGGTGACCAACTCAAACAAATCTAAACTTATTCTCATTCAATAAAATTTAAAAAATAAATGTAACAAGTTAAAAAGCAGTAAGTTCGGCCGGGCCAAACTTTGAATACCCTCCACCATTTGGAACGAATTTGGAAATTTTAAAAAAAAATAAATCCTTAAAAAATTCTGTTAAAATTTAAAAATACCGAATATTGCCGTCATATTGGTGTCTATACGACGTGGAACTACATAGGCATTCTTTGCCATTAGCCATATCAAATTCGAAACTTGAAATAAACAGTGAATAATGTAGCTAAAATCATCAAAATTTCGTATATAGGGAGGTACTATTATATCGGAGCAGTGCGAAGACCTGAACCAGAATAGACAATTTTCTGTCACAGGTAATAGCATCCATTACTAATGTCAAATGCGATATCTCAAACAATTTTGATGGTATTGTACCTAAACTCGTCAAAATACCGAATATAGGGAGGTACTGATATATGGGGCCTATACGAAGACCTGGACCTGCATAGACAACTTTCTGTCATACATACAGCCTCCCTTTGGATACTACAGCCTCCCTTTTGAACTTGAAATACCAAATTTGAAACAATTCCGGTGAATAATGTCGCTTAAATCATCAAAATACGGAATATCGGGAGGTACCGTTATATGGGGGTTATACGAAAACGTGGACCTGCACTGACAATTTTCTGTCTTAGGCTGTAGTAAAATAATGTCGCTAAAATCATCAAAATACCGACTATCGGAGGGAACCGTTATATCGGGGCTGTACGAAGACGTGGACCTGCACATACAATTTTCTGTCATAGTCTGTAGTACCCATTATGAACTTCAAATCCGAAATTTGAAACAATTCCGGTAAATAATGTCGCTAAAATCATCAAAATATCGACTATCAGAGGGTACTGATATATGGGGCCTATACGAAGACCTGGACCTGCATAAACATTTTTCTGTCACAGACTGTAGTTCCCATTACGAACTCTAAATACGTAGTTTGAAACAATGCCGGTGAATAATGTCGCTAAAATCATCAAAATACCGAATATAGGGAGGTACCGTTATATGGGGGTTATACGAAGACGTGAACCTGCCCAGATAATTTTCTGTCATAGGCTGTAGCATCCATTACGAATCTCAAATACCAAATTTGAAGCAATTCCGGTGAATAATGTCGCTAAAATCATCAAAATACCAAATATCGGGAGGTACCGTTATATGGGGGCTATACGAAGACGTGGACCTGCCCAGATAATTTTCTGTCATAGGCTGTGGTATCCATTTCGAACTTCAAATACCCAAGTTGAAACAATTCCGGTGAATAATGTCGCTAAAATTATCAAAATACCGAATATCGGGAGGTAACGTTTTTTGGGGGCAATATGAAAACGTGGACCTACATGGCCCATTTACGAACTTAACATGTCTACTGGAAAAAAAACCACGTGTGCAAAATTTTAGCCTTCTATCTCAATTCGTTCGAAAGATAGCGTGATTACAACAGACAGACGGACAGACAGACATACAGACAGACGGACATGGCTAAATCGACTTAGAATTTGACGCTGATCAAGAATATATATACTTTGTTGGGTCTAACATGAGTATTTCGAGGAGTTACAAACGGAATGACAAAGTTAATATACCCTCTATAGTATGGTGGAGGGTATAAAAAATATGGCGTTTGACTTTGTTGCAGTTTTTTTTATCTCACCCTGTACAATAAGACAAAATGTTTCCTACTGACACTTGTATCTGGTATAAAATCAGACACATACAACCTTCATAAAATGTGACGCATTTCAAGACTATTTGCATAAAATCTCAATAATAATTGAAATTAAAACGCAATATTATTCTCACACGACCCACAATAATATACCACGCACTAATTGATAAGTTGATGTTGACTTCATCGGATTTTCATTATTTTCCTACATAATTATTTATTCTAACTTTTTTTTTTCTTTTTTTCGTAAAATGTAAAAAAAATATTTTGAAAATTATGTTGGTCTCTCATTTTTAACATCACCATCCGCATTATTTCCTTCTTTCAAGCACTTGGCGACATGGTAGACCATTTCATACTCCGATTTAATTTCCTTGTATTTATTAACACAATCTACCACCATGTTGCGATTATGCAACCGATTCATCTTATCTAAAGCGTAGAGTAATCTCTCCGTATCGAATCCCTTTTCCGTGGTATAGAAATTCATGCCTTTAGCTGTGCATATAATATACGCTATCAAATCTGGATGATAATGTACTAAACCTAGCAGCAAATCAGCTTTACTTTCATCGGTCAGTGGATTTGATTCGGCACACTGATCTTGTATCGCCCCAGGGTCTTTGGGATACCAATCATGTTCGTTAGCGAGGACCTTTAAGAGTGCAAATATATTTATTAAGAAATAATTACGAAGAAAATACAAATAATTATACCTGGGTGAAAATAATTCCGATCAGTATGAAAAATGATTTATTCATTGTATCAACGGCTTGATTGAAAATATTACTGATTATTTACAGATGGAGAGTGTTGTTTTTATATTAAAGACCTTTAACCTTAAACATCTATTACTATAGATGCATTAGAGGCGGGCAAAAAAAAATTAAATGCGCTTGAAGAATGATAGCCACACTTTCTAACACAAATAAAAATATTATGGGAGCCGGAACCGCGAAACGTTGAAAAAGAACTGCTCATGAGTCGAAGGGGCTCGAAAATATGGGATGTTCGTTATTCGAACTGAATGAATATGAAAAGTACAAATGGCATGGAAATCTGAAATCCGATACGAAAATTACTAAAAGCTGCTAGATAAGGTATATATAAATATATGTACTTTACCATTATTAGAGAGATTTTTGGAAATTCGCAAAAAAAACTCACACAAATATTCAAAAAAAAAAAAAAATCACCTGAAGAGGTGAACCGGTGTATTTCATTTGCACCAGAAAATAGGTTAGTTTTCATTCACTCGGGAGTGAAACTTGCTCGCGAGTGTAATTGATTGAAGAATGAGAGTTTTATACAGAGTTAACTCTCTCTGTTTGAAAAGGTAGATTGGGAGCCTTTCGCTTAAAATAAAATGAGAGTGAAGCAAGTAAAAAAGCTGTAAGTTCGGCCAACCGAACTTTGAATGCCCCCCACCATTTGGTACAAATTTGGCAATTTAAAAAAAAAATATAATTCCCTTCAAATTCTGTTAAAATCTTGAAAATACCGAATGTAGCCGTATATTAGGGCTTATACGACGACGTGGATCTGCATAGGCAAATTTTGTCACAAGCTATTACAATATTCAAATGCGAAACTTGAAAAAAACATGTGCTTATAATGTAGCAAGAATCAGCAAAATACCCAATATAGGGAGGTACCATGGGGGTTATAAAACGTGGACCTGCACAAACAATTTTCTGGAACAGGCTGCAGTATCTATTACGAACTTCAAATACAAAATGTGAAATAATTCCGGTACATAATGTCGCTAAAATGATCAAAATACCGAATATCGGGGATTCCGTTATACGGGGGCTATACGAAGACGTGGACCTGCGCAGACAATTTTCTGTCATAGGATGTAGTATTCATTACGAAATTCATATAACAAAATTTGAAATAGTTCCGGTAAAAAAATCATGGAAATACCGAATATCGGGAGGTACCGTTATATGGGGGCAGTACGAAGACGTGGACCCACACAGACAATTTTCTGTCACAGGCTGTAGTATCCATTACGAACTTCAAATTCTAAATTTGAAATAGTTTCGGTAAATAATGTCTCTAAAATCATCAAAATAGTGCATATCAGGAGGTACCGTTATATGGGGGCTATACGTAGATGAGGACCTACTTGGCCCATTTGGTTCATCCAATGCAATGTATTCAGTTGTTAGTACCCTTTTGATACGCATTCGGATAACCCATCCTTGCCATATGCCTGCCCATTAAGAGGGGTCTCGTTCAAAATTTGAAGATTCTAGGCCGTTTCTGGTCGTTGATTCTATATCAGACAGTCAGTTATTTCACCACTCTTTTATACCCTCCTCCATGGGGGGAGGAGGGCGTTTGTAACACCACGAAATATACATTTTAGACTTCAAAAAGTGCATGTATTCTTGATCAGCACAAAATTCTCGACATAGCGATGTCTGTTCGTCTGTCTGCCGTCCGTCCGTCTGTGTAAATCACCATAGCTTCCCAACGAATTGAAGTAGGTTGATAAAATTTTACTCAGATGTGTGTTAGGTCTGCAGGACATTTGGTATGGCCATATAACTGTTCCGACAGATTTAAGGGTTTTGCTGCTTTAGCCACAAATTTGCTATAAATTAGCCGCGTGTGTTCCTTGCAACGTAGGTCCAAATTTTGATACAGTTCCCATATAACTTTACCTCCAAATATTCGGTATTTTGATGATTTGTGTCACACTTTTCACCGGAAATGCAATGCATAATTTGCAATTTGAAGTTCCTAATGGCTACTATATCCTATGACAGAAAATTGGATATGTAGGTCCACGTATTTGTATAGCCCCATATATCACGGTACCCCTTCTATATTCAGTATTTTGATGATTTTAGCTACTTTGTTCACTGGAATTGATTCAAAGTTCGTATTTTAAGTTCGTAACGGCTGCTACAAAATGTGACCGAAAACTGCATATGCAGGTCGGTCCAGGTTTTTGTATAGCCACCATATAACTGTACCTTCAGATATTCGATATTTTGATGATTTTAGCGACATTATTCATTGGAATTATTTCAAATTTCGTATATTATGTTCATAATAGGTACTACAGCCTATGACAGAAAATTGCATATACAGACCCAGGTCTTCGGATGGTGCCCACATAGTGTTACCTCCCTATTTACCGCATTATGAGAATTTTAGCTGCATTATTCACCAACATTATTTCAAGTTTCGTATTTGAATATCGTAATGTCCAATGAAGGAAATTCCATTTTCAGGTCCTCGTCTTCGTATAGGCATTCGGTATTATTATGATTTTTGAAGATTTTTTTTAACGTTTTTTTTTGAAATTTACAAATTTCTTCAAAATGGTGGAGGGTATTCAAAGTTCGGCCCGGCCGAGCTGTTCAAAAAAATTTCAGGATTTTTTTTAGAAAGAATAAAACATCCTTTAAAAAGATTATAGGTCATACCACGATATGGTATGATCCTCACATGAACGTATCGCCTGATTTGAGGTATTTCCGGGTTCATGGCCACATTTTTTAATTGATTTGATCCTTATTTGACATCTTGGTGGCAAATCTCTTCACAGAAAAATTTCAATGTTGATCAATAATTCGTAGTACGTATAGGAACCTCCTGATGTTAACTATTTCAAGTGTCTGACCACATTTTCCAATCGATGCGTATTCAGGCTACTTTGGGGGTAGAGAACCATCATAGAGACAAATTGCAATATACGTACATATTTTGGTATTGTCTCCCATATAACAGGTACACCGATATATAGTGATTATAATCGATTGGCAGACAAGAAGATGGACATTGCTTAATCGCCATTTTTACTATAATCAAAAACATAGATGCACAATTTGAGGTTATATGGTAATGGGTATGGAAGGGTATATAAATTTGACCATTCTGAAATTATACTGCCCTCAATTATGAGGTGCACAAAACCATCTTCTAAAACTCAATTTGTTGCTCATTTGAATCGGAAATGTTGCTAAGCCCATTACAATACTAAACAGTAAGATAGCTGTGAATTCGGCCGGGATGAACTTTGAATACCCTCCACCCATTTATAACGAATTTGGAAATTTTGAAAAAGATAAAATCCGTTAAAAATTCTGTTAAAATCTTAGGGTCTATACGACGACGTGGACCTTCATAGGCCACTTTTGTCAAAAGCCATAAAAATACTCAAATGCGAAACTAGATCTGTTTATAATGTCGCTAAAATCATCAAAATACACAATATCGGGAGGTACCGTTATATGGGGGCTATAAGAAAACGTGGAACTGCAAAGACAATTTTCTGTAATAGGCTGTAGTATCCATTACATCAAATAGCAAATTTGAAACAATTCCGGTGAATAATGTCGCTAAAATCATAAAAATACCAACTATCGGGAGGAACCGTTAAGTGGTAACTATATCATACCGTGGACCTACATGACCCATTTTCAATATCAAAAGTCCTGCAGACATAATACACATTTGAGTAAAATTTTATCAACCTACTTCTTTTCGTTCGGAAGCTAGAGTGATTTCAACAGACGAACGGACAGAGCTAAATAGACATAGAATTTTCACCCTCCATACTATGGTGGAGGGTATAAAAATTGAGCTTAGTTCTTAAATGGGGCTACTATAAACATTTGCTATATAATTTCTACTAGATGTGCTATATCAGTTAGATTTCTAACTCTTTAATTAAAACCTATGGGTAAAAAATGGGATCAGGTTCGTTAAAATCTCAGTCAAGTTATTATTTGAAATAAAAATTGTTCCACTTATATTAGCCAGATTATGTAAATTATTATGCTTAAAAAAAATGTCTTAAAGACTAAAACTAAGTCCCGGCCAGTTAGTAATTTATACAATTTATTATTTTTTATGAAGCTCAACAAACAATTTCAATGTTTTTCCCCGGAAACATTTTTATCTTCAATGCACTTGGCTACATTAAACACCTTTGTTTCTTCCGGACTAACATCCTTATTCTTCTTGACACACTCTTCGACAGCGTTGCGATTATGTAAAAGATCCATTTTCTCTAAGGCATATATCAATCTATTCGCATCGAATCCATTCTCCGTAGTATAGAAATTCATGAACTTGGCAGTGCACAGGAAGAAAGCGATTAAATCTGGGTGGGCATGGATAACACCTTTCTCCAGATCATTTCGACTTTCTTCCGTAAGTGGATTTTCTTCTCGGCATTTTTCATGCACTGCTACAGGATTTTTGGGATACCAATCATGCGGGTCATCGGCAAGGGCCTTTGAGAAAGACAGTTAAAATAACAATTTCGAAATAGATTAAGGCGAAAAGCAAAATAAATACCTGTGAGAGAATTACACCTAAAATAATAGCACCAATTATTTTGTTCATATTGAAAAAAAAAAATGTCTTGGTCCGAACGGATTTGTGTAGTTACAGATTGAAACTAGTCGTGGTCCAGTCTTTTGTAAGCATTTTATATAGCCTTTTTTACACAAATTGATTGAGATTATATGACATTGCATTTTTTGTTTAGATCCCAGCAGATAAGAAAATTTAGCATTATAGTGATTAGCAAACAAGTAAAAAATCTATAAGTTCGGCAGGGGCGAACTTGGAATACTCTCCACCACTTGGAACGATTTTGGCAATTCTCAAAAAAAAATAAAATCTGTTAAAATCTTAAAAATATCGAATGTAGCTGTTATATTAGAGTCTATACGACGACATAGACCTGCATAGGTAACTTTTGTCATAAGTCATTACAATATTCAAATTCGAAACTAACTAGTATCCATTTCGAACTTCAAATACAAAATTTTTTAACAATTCTGAAGAATAATATCGCTAAAATCGTAAAAATATCGAATATCGGGAGGTACACTTATATGGGGGCTATACGAAGACATGGACCTGCACAGACAAACTCCTATCATAGGCTGTAGCATCCATTACGAACTTCAAATGCCAAATTTGAAACAATTCCGGTGAATAATGTCGCTAAAATAATCGAATATCGGGAGGTACCGTTATATGGGGGCTATACGAAGGCGTGGAGCTGCACATACAATTTTCTGTCTTAGGCTGTAGCATCCATTACGAACATCAAGAACCAAATTTGAAAGAATTCCGGTGAATAATGTCGGTAAAATCAACAAAATACCGAATATCGGGAGGTAACATTATATGGGGGCTATACGAAGACATGGACCTGCACAGAAAATCTCCTATCATAGGCTGTAGCATCCATTACGAACATCAAGAACCAAATTTGAAAGAATTCCGATGAATAATGTCGCTAAAATCAACAAAGTACCGAATATCGGGAGGTGCCGTTATATAGGGGGTTATGCGAAGACGTGGTCCTGCACATACAATTTTCTGTCTTAGGCTGTAGTATCCATTTCGAACTTCAAATACAAAATTTGAAACAATACTGATGAATATTTTCGCTAAAATCATCAAAATACCGAATATCGGGTGGTACCGTATATGGCCCATTTTAAATACCAAAAGTCCTGCAGACATAATATACATTTGAGTAAAATTTTATCAATCTACTTCAATTCGTTCGGAAGCTAGAGTGATTTCCACAGACGGATAGATGGACGGACATCGCTAAATCGACATAGAATTTTATGCTGATCAATAATTAATATACTTTGTTGGGTCTAAAATGTATATTTCGAGGTGCTACAAACGGAATCACAAACTTAATAAATCCTCCATACTATGGTGGAGGGTTTAAAAATATATACGTATGTATTTCCTTCCTTAAATATTTTCCGTTGTAAAATAATCGCAACATTTCATTATCATCAGTTGTCATTGACGTCCGTTTGGCTAAACACATTCCGTGTCATGAACAAAATAATCTGTATTTTCATAGCTCTTATTTTAACAAAGGTATTTACAGTTTTTAAATTTTTAAAAGTTTTCCACAAATAAACCATAACCATATTGAAGGCCCTTGCCGATGATGACCATGATTGGTATCCCAAAGACCCAGCAGCTGCACAACACAAGTGCAATGATGTCCTGAGCGCTGAAACCAAATTTAATCTAATGAAAGGTGTAATTCACAATAGTCCCGAAGTATCCGGCTTGTTTATGTGTACCGCCAAGGCTTTGAACATTTATACATCCGAAAATGGATTCGATACGGCTAGACTGATATATGCCTTAGAGAAAATGAATCGTTTACACAATCGCAGTGCTGTCGAAGAGTGTGTACGCAGGAATCTAGATGTCAAACCCGAAGGAACTAAAGTCTTCAATGTGGCCAAGTGTGTTGAAGATGAAAACGTTTTGGTGGAGAAAGTGAAATATGGAGTGGAACGGAAAATTATTGAAAAGTTTTAGTGGAAAAATAAAATATGATTCTTGACTATTTCTTTTGAGTTTTCTTAAACAATTAATATAAATTTCAAAGGACGATTCAATATTATTGAAATTTGTTTTTCAGTCTCATGTTTGTTCTATCTGTCTTCTATTGACGGACAATTTTACGCAGACCTGCTGTACCAAGAAGACCTTTTTATACCCTCCACCTTGAAAAAGGGGGTATATTAACTTTATCATTCCGTTTGTAACATCCCAAAATATTCGTCCTAGGCCCCATAAAATATATTTATTATTGACTTAAAACTCGAAGTCAATTTAACGATGTCCTTCTCTATGTCCGCCTGCCTGTCTCTCTGTCCGTATGTCTATTGAAATCGCCATACATCCAACATTATTTGATGTAGAGCTTCAAAATTTGGCAGAACAATTTGTATTGTGTCTAGGATGGTTGGTATCGAAAATGAGATATACGTTTTGGTACAGCCGCCATATAACGGTACCTCCCGATATTCGGTACTTAGATGATTTTCGCCACATTTTTTCACGGATTTGTATAAAAATTGGTATTTGTATTTCGCAATGGGTTCTAGCTCCGGTGGAGGAACATAGTATATATAGGTCCATATTTTGGTATAGCCCCCATATAACGGTACCTCCCGATAGCCGGTGTTTTGATGATTTTTGCTACATTTTGCCATGGATTTGTACAAAAATTGGAATTTGTAGGTTGTAATGGGTTCCTGAGGAGGAACATAATATGTATAGGTTCACATTTTCGTATAGCCCTACATAGTGATATCTCCGGATATTCAGTATATTGAGAATTTTTGCCACATTTTTTTTGAAATTTGCAGTTCATAATTGGTTTTAGCTCCGGCGACAGAACATTTAGGTCCACGTTTTCCTATAGCGCACATATAACGATGCGCACATATAATCCTAATTATTTGCATATAAATGTTGGTGTTTAGGTGTGATACACGGCTGGGGTTTTAGGTACTCGAATTGTATGTCAAACGAATACAGCTACAACTCTGACATTTCGAATGAGACTCGCTGTAGGCACTAAATTTGGCTTAAAGGCCCTAAATTTGAAATTGTGACAGTATAGAGCTCAAAACTTGATGATTCATGGTATTGGGATTTATTTAAGGAGGAGTTTTAGAAATATGTACTAACTATTTTGAACTAAACTTGAAACCATTAAGTTTTGAGTGAACGAACTGAGCTGTAAATTTGAAATGTTGGTACTGGGTTTACTGCTGGTGGGTAGTATTGAAATACAAAATGGTACTAATTTGGTATTGGGTAATCGAATAGTGCTTTAAATCTGAAAATTTTCATTAGGCTCACCATTAGTGTGCATGGTTGACATTTGTAGGTGTTTTTTTGAAATACGTGCTGAAAAGTTCAAAAAGTACTACAATTGGTATTTCGTGAAAGGCATAGGGTTAGTAATCTAAAAGTTGGTATTACGATCACTTTTTGTGCTGTGGGGCTGATATATGAAAATGGATTTGGAAATACAAAATATAAATTATGAAAAGTACTACATCATATTATAGTTGGTATTTGGGGAAGGGATAGGGATGGAAATTTTGAATTAGGGTCTTTAATTTTTTTGGATTTTTTATAGAATTCGAACAATAAGTATACCAAAAGTACTTAAATGTATTACATTTGATAGCATTTTGCATTATGAGAACGAATAGAGCTAAAATTGCACAGTAAGATTGAATTAGGACGAATTTTTGGAAATGTGTACTGTATAGTGTATGAAAAGTACAGAATTTGGTACAGAGTGTAGGAATCGGGGTGACATTATGAATTTTGGTATAAGGGTCAAGGTGGGTGTGTAGGATTAAGATAATACAAATAATGGTGTACGAAAAGTACTAAATAGTACTATATTTGGTATAAAGTAAAAGTTTACAAATTACAATACAGTGAGTGAAACTGTTATATGGGTGCTATGCCAATTGGAGGACCGTAATCGCATTTTTTTTTTAGAGAAGAAAATAGTACAATAGAGAATTTTCAAAAACCCCAAATGTGAAATTTCAGCTGATTTGGTTTGGGAGGTATATGGGGGCTATAACAGTTAGTGGACCTGAATTAATTTTTGCAAGCAGAGACTACAAATGCAAAGTTTCAGCTGATTTGATTGGAAATTGTAGCAGAAACATTCAAAATACCGAATATGTATCATCAGCCTGCATATAATATATTTGGGGTATCCGACGAATATTTCTAGGTGTAATTTTTTACACTTCCACCATGTGAAAACTCTATTTATTTTTATGAATATATTTTTAGAGAAGATTGGATCCGATACATCTAAAATACCGAAAATCTATTATATTGGGTTATAGCAAAAAGAAGACAAACATTGAATATTTCTTTAGAAAAAGAACCTGAAGTATCAAATTACAGCTGATTTAGTTGGAAATTGGGAGTAAATCTTTAAAAATGCCGAAAATCAGGATGTACCTTTATATTGGGGTTATACCTTAAAATCCCGAAAATCAAAAGGCATCTTTATATTTTTGGGAGGAGAATATTTAACTATTTATTTTAACTAAGATTTGTTTCGAAATTTGGACAAATATAAATATATAAATCCCATATACCGAAAAAGTCAACATGTTAGAGGCGAACTATACTAAAAAGTTGGCCTCCACTAATCAAATAGAGATGAATAAAAATCTTTCATATATATCGAGCAAAATGTTCACAACAAAATAATGGGTATAACAGCACCCTAACCCCTTGTTTAAATATAAGCATGTCAAAAGAAATAAGTACTTCCCAACTATGGAGGATATATTAAGTTCGTCATTATCGTTTGTAACTCATCGAAATAATAATTTGGACCTGACAAAATATATATTCTTGATCAGCGTAAAATTCTACAACAATTTAGCCCTGTCCGTTCGTACGTCTGTTGTAATCACGCTAGAGTTAAAACGAATTAAGATAGGAAACAAAAATTTTGCACAGATTAGTATTTTATCTGCAGACAGAGCAAGTTCGAAGATGAGCTATATCGGTCTACGATATCGTATAGCTCTCTTATAACGGTACACCGCCTCTCTCCCCTTAATTTCGTATTTTGATGATTTGACACAAGGAGTTCTTTGTGAGTACTTTACCCCTGCAAGAGAATTGTTATCGATATTGCATAACCCTCACATAACGGCACAACCCGATATGCGGTATTTTGATTATTGTAGCCAATTTTTTCAATGGAATCGTATTAAAATCCTCACAGGGAGTTTTTTCTGTCTAATTTACCACCTGCAATAAAATTGTCTATAAAGGTCCAAAATATCGTATAGCCCCATATAACGTAATTCTCCGATATTTGGTATTTTTATGATTTTAGCTACATTTTGACCGGAATTGTTTCAAATTTCGTATTTAAAGCTCGTAATGGGTACTACAGCCTATGACAAAATATTGTGTATGCAGGTCCACGACTTTGTATAGCCCTCATATGACGATGCCCTCCGATATTCGGTATTTTGATAATATTATTCACCGGAGTTGTTTTAAATTTCGTATTTGAAACTCGTAAGCTCGAGCACCACAACCTATGACGGGAAATTCAGGAAGCTCCCATTAGCGAGTTTCCTTTGAGTGGTATTTTTCGACAAATTTTTTTTGGAAATTTTTTCTTCCAAAATGGCGGAGGGTATTAAAATTTCGTCCGGCCGAACTTAGTTACTTTTTTACTTGTTCATTTTTGGTTTGGTGGATTTTTTAGGAATAAATAATTATTTCAGTTTGCAAGTTGACTGCCAATTTTTTATTGGGTAGGATTTCAGAGTTGATTCCGTAAAAACTCCCACAACGACTACTCTAGTATTTCGAATAGACTTGGTATTTGTTAATGACATTTACTGGGTTTTCCCTAAACAATTCTTAAGTTGTCAGCTAGTGTCGATTAACTATAAGGACTGATAACAATTTCAATTCGTGGAATAAACATATGTAAAGATTGTTAGAGATCAAAGGTCCCCCATATAAATATGGCTGTCAATAAAATCACATTATTATTTGCATTTTAGTCTTCCTGTAAAATACAAGCAATGTTTAAACTAATTCTGTTATCATTTGTATGCCTACATCTAATGCAGGTATGTTCTTTGTAGTTTTTATAAATTTCTCAAAAAAAGCTTTACGTTTTACCTTATTTTTCTTCCAAATCAAAGGTCTATGCTGGTCAAAACGATTGGTATCCCACAAACGCTTATAGTATCCTACAACAATGCAAGGAGGAACATAAGTTACCGGAAGCCGTAATCGATGACATTGATCATGGTCGCATCGAAGATAGTCCAACTTTTCGGCAACTGGTTTTGTGTGCCTCAAAAGGCTTTAATGTTTATACGAGTGAAAATGGTTATAATGCAGATCGTTTGGCATATGCTCTATATCGAATCGGTATGAATCGTACATGTCGTCGTCAATTGGTGGGACAATGTGTTACGAAGTATAAGGATATTAAGCCAGAGGATGAAATGGTATTCCATATTATCAAATGTATCCTTGAGAAGGAAGTTAGTCCGGAAGTGGTTGAAAAGGATGGTCCTCCATCCGAATGGAAGGGATGTGATATAAATGCATAATAATTTCTTGTGTGAAAAACTAAAATAAACTAATTTGAAAATTTTGCATCGTGTTGGTAGAAAGCTAATTATAATGGAGTTGTACCAAGTCAAAAAATTCTACAAAATCACTCCTCATAAAGTTAGGCCCGAGAATTCATCAAAAATCTAAATCTTAACGATATGTCCAGATTTTAAACACATTTTAGATGTAAAGCTGTACTTCATGCAAGTTTATGCGATATTCCCTGCAAACCATCATATAATCATATTTTACAAGACGTCGCCAAAGAGAAGAAATCTCAATATTCATTATATATTGAAAAAATGTTTGCATCGATGTTACTAATGTAGCCTGCATAGACAATTTTCTGACATAGGATGAAGGAGCCATTACGAACTTTAAGTACGAAATTTGAAACAATTCCGGTTATTATTGTACCTAAAATCGTCAAAATACCGAATACAGGGAGCACAGATAAGTTTTTTTCATAGACTGCAGTACCCATAACGAACTTCAAATACAACATTTGAGACGATTCCGGTGAAAAATCATCAAAATACCGATTATAGGGAGGTACCGTTATATGGAGACTATACGACATACACAATTTTTATACCCCCCACCATAGTATGGAGGGTATACTAACTTTGTCATTCCGTTTGAAACTCCTCGAAATACTCATGTCAGACCCAACAAAGTATACATATTCATGATCAGCGTAAAATTCTTAGTCGACTTAGCGACGTCCGTCTATCTCTTTGTTGTAATCACGCTATCTTTCGAATGAATTGAGTACAAGGCTAAAATTTTGCACACATGTTTATTTTGCCAGTAGGCAGGTTAAGTTTCTTAAATGGGCCATGTAGGTCCACGTTTTCATATAGTCCCCATATAACAATACATTCCTATATTCGATATTTTGACGATTTTAGCGATATTATTTACCGGAATTGTTTCAAATTTAATATTTGAAGTTCGAAATGAATACTACAACCTAATACAGAAAATTGTCTGTGCAGGTCCACGTCATCATACAGCCCCCATACGGTACCTCCCTATATTCGGTATTTTGATGATTTTAGCGACATTATTCACCGGAATTGTTTCAAATTTTTTATTTGAAATTCGTAGTATCCATTACGAAAGACAGAAAATTGTCTGTGCAGGTCCACGTCTTCGTATGGCCCCCATATAACGGTACCTCTTAATATGCAGTATTTTGATGATATTAGCGTCATTATTCACCGGAGAAGTTTCAAACTACATATTTAGATTTTGTAATGGGAACTACTATCTGTAACAGAAAATTGTCTGTGCAGGTCCACGTCTTCGTATAGCCCCCATATAACGGTACCTCCTAATATTCGGTATTTTAATACTCTTAGCGTCATTAGTCACCGGAGTAGTTTCAAATTATGTATTTAGAGTTCGTAATGGAAACTACAGTCTGTAACAGAAAATTGTCTTTGCAGGTCCAGGTCTTCGTATTGCTCCGATATAAAGCTTCCTCCCTATATATTTGATGATTTTAGCTACATTATTCACAGTTTATTTCAAGTTTCGAATTAGAATATGGTAACGGCTTATGACAAACAATGCCTATGTAAGTCCACGTCGTATAGACCCCTCTTCCAGGGGGTAAAGTACTTAGAAGGAACTCCTAGTGTGGATTTTCATAGAATGACATGCCACCATTTACTAATAAAAAAGAAAGGATCATTCGAGTTTGTGCAAACTTTGGAACTTCCAAAATTGTTATTAACACAAATTTTATATGATGAATGGATACAACTGGCCAATCATTCGAGTACCTTCGCACAATACGGCAAAATGTAGAGTAACCATGAAGCTCGAAAAAATGCTAATTGAGCATCGGATCACTTACAAACTCGGCACATCTCAACTTCTAACTCTCAAATCTTGGGAAGCAGGTCAACAATTTGTATACCCTACAACACTATGTGTTGGGGGTATTATAAGTTTTATTGGTCCAAAAATTATGTAACACCTCGAAATATTGGTTTCCCACATAGGAAAGTATATATGGATCTTCCTATCTCGCCAAGCTCACGAAAATTGAAATGGAGGTGGGGTTAAGGTCAGAATAGAACCCTATTTCTTTTGGAGATGATCGCAAAATATTTAGGGGTTAAAATGAACCAAAAACTGAAAAATTTCCTGGTTTTACAGTTGCTCTGCAGGTCACAATTATATACCAATCGAAGCGGAAGTTAGCATGGGGCTAGAGCTTAGGGCTGGCCAGAAGCCTTCCCATTTTGATGGTCATCGGGTAGTATTTAGTGGGTGAAATAAGTCACAATATTTGTGTTAAATAAAAGTCAAATTTTCATTAAACCGCGAATATTTTTAATCCCGGCGAAATCACAAATAGACGAACAGGTCAATTCTTACCGTTAGGTAGATGCCGACTGTAAATATATCGGATATATATATAGCGGACTATGTACAATGACAATGTATACAAAGGAAGGGGATGTTAGCTAGAATGCTTATATCTCAAGAATGGCTGGTCCGATTTTGACATATTTTGTAAATTCAGAATGCCCTCTTGGCATAAAAGAATAAAATCTAAAAAAAATCGCATAAAAAGATGCCAATAATGATATTAATACATATTTTGTAGTATTTTGTGACATATTTTTATTTTTTCAAATTTTTTATCGCATGCGATTTTTTTCAATTTGACTTAATATTGAAGAATATTTATTGAAATACTTTTTCGACTTACAACACAGGTTGGGGTTATTATATTCAGATTGAAGTTATCATCCGATCCTCACAAATATTTTCACAAGGGTAGGATTAGGCTCAGAAGGGCTAAGCCCATCTGTTTTCAAAGATGTCCGCAATATATTTAGGGGTTGAAATGAACCAAAAACAGAAAAATTTCCTGATCACACAATTGAGGCCAATCGACATGCCTGAGAAGAGATTTAAGGACAGGGAAGAATTCTACCATTTTGTATGACCACTGGATTATATTTAGCTGTAAAATGAACCACAACTAACAGCACGAAGTAGTGCGTATTGGGCAAATGTCCCTGGTCAAAATACTACGGGTAATGTCTGGGCAGGGCTCCGTGACATAATTTCAAAAGCGAAATCTTCAAAAATGGATTTGGACATAAGGGGCTTCTAACATATTTTAGTGTTGTAGGGTATCACATGGTCGGCCCTGCACGACTATAGCCTTTGCTTACTTGTTTTAACTTTGTTTATCACAACATTATTCCCAACCAGAGATCTTATTTGAATTATTTAGGCATTGTTATTTGATTTATCAAGTTTTTTTTCCAAACACATAATATTTTTTCAAGGATTTAAATGAATTCACTTTATGTCCCATCCCTAACAAATGAGAGCATTTATCGAAAAAATAAATTATGACATTTAAAAATTAAAAATAGAAAAATTTAATGAAATTTTAAAAATTTTTGGGAAGACTGAAAATTATGAATGAAAACTACAATGTTGAATGGCGTATGTACATTCAAACGAAAGTACATTTTGTTTTCTCTCTCATTCGAGGTACGCATTTTATCCACGAGTTGAAATTTCCACAGAAAACTGCAAACAAAAGAGGCAATATTTTCAAAAACTTTGTATCGGCAGAAAAAATGTTTGACAAGTGTCTCTCCAGCAAAATTTAAAAATAGAAAAATACAAAAATATGTTCAAAATGTCAACATTTACACAAAAAGTTGAAAACGTGAATGAAAATTATAAAATTAATGATATAATAAATCTTTGGGAGAAAAACAATCATTTCTTCTATTCATATTAGTGAGAATTTCATGTATTTTTTTATAAATTCCCATTAAAATCAACAAACAAAATTTTTGAAAAAAGGAATTATTTTACTATGAATTACGAATCGTGCCGTATGAACGGGTTAATTCGTGTACATAATTCTGAGAGCGAACAACGTTGTTCGGTTTCCAATGGAAACATGCTATTACACATTCCACAGATAAATTCAGCAAAATCACTCTGTGTTCATACATTTTCCGGGAGCTCCTTCGAATATGCATTCCAACGTTAGATACATAAAATCTTCATGATTACCATTTACACTGTGCTCCTTATGATTCCCCAGACATTCACGCACCAAATCCAATTCGCATTCTAAATGCAGACTTCTATACAAACTATATGCCATACGTTCCGGTTCCAAATCTTCATCCGGCGAGTAAACATTTTGTCCATTGGCAACACAAAGCAAGAGGGATTTCATGTTGGGTGCATCGGTGAGCTTAAAATTGCGAATATCCGCTTTGGCTTCAGCACTAATGGGATATTGTTGCATACACTCCTTCTCGATGTCCGTGGGATTTTCTGGATACCAATCGGGTCGGTTAGCAAGAACCTGGAATAATAGAATTTATTTGAGCGTCAGCTTAAAATCAACTAAAATTGTGATCATACTAGTACCCCAGTTGAGAATAGAAACACGATTAAAATTTTATGCATTGTTGCTTCCAATAGTCGTTGAACTTGAAGTCTGTGTTGGTTGGGAAATATCATGACTGTTTTATAGTCGGTTAAAATGTTTTTAATATTAATTTATTTAAAACTGATAATTGTACAAATTATATTATTTAATTAAATATTATTTTAAAAAGTGTGGTTTGGGATGAGTATGTCTAATTGTTACATAATTATTAATAAGCTTCCTAAAAATTGGACATTGTCGCAATGTAATTAAAACTTGTTACGAAATATTTGAAATAATTGTGAAAATAATTCTACCTATACAGTGTATTTTATGGGAATCCCAGTGTGATAAATTTGGCAAAAAATAGTAATGCTATGGATATCAGAACATTTTACACCATCTACCTCTACGTGTATCAAAGTAAAATTAAATAATGAAAACGAGTAAAATATGTTAACTTAACATAATCAGCTCAAATTGCGAAACCAATATTATCATCTAATTTGATTGGAAATTATGGCAGAAACCTTCAAAATACCGAAAATCTGGAGGTACCGTTACATGGGGGGCTTTACCTATTAGTGAATCTACATCGAACATTTTTTGCAAGGAGAGATCAGACCTACCGAGAATCTCAATTGACAAGTTTCATCTAAATTGGTTGGAAATTGTGGCAGAAATCTTCAAAATATCGAAAATCAGGAGGTATCGTAAATATGGAGGCAATACCTAAACATGGACCAATATAACCCATTTTCAATACCAATCAAACTGCCAAATTTCAAATATTGCGGACTCTACCTTGATTTCAACAGACAGATCATATAATTTTATTCTGATCAGGAATGTATATACTTTTTTAGATCTTCAAAGAATATTTTGAGGTGTTGCAAACGGAATAACAAATTTAATATACCCTTCATCGTATGGTGGAAGGTATAAAAATTACAAAAAAATAAAAGAGATGACAAGATGTGATAATATTATTCTTATATTGCCTTTTTTTATGCGATTTTGATCCTCTTCTGCCAACAGATCATTCCGAATCGGTGAGAATTATCGCAATCATTCCTGATTTCTTTTTATACCCTCCACCAAAAAAGGTATGGAGGGTATATTAACTTTGTCATTCCGTTTGTAACTCATCGAAATAATCATTTTAGACCCACCAAATTATATATATTCTTGATCAGCGTAAAATTCTAAGACGATTTAGCCCTGTCCGTCCGTCTGTCCGTCTGTCCGTCTGTCCGTCTGTTGTAATCACGCTACAGTCTAAACGAATTAAGATAGGAAGCTAAAATTTTGCACAGATCTCTCTTTTGTCTGCAGGCAGGTCAAGTTCGAAGATGGGCTATATCGGTCCACGATATCGTATAGCCCCCATATAACGGTACCCCCCGATATTCGGTATTTTGATGATTTTACCCACATTTTTCAACGGAATTGTCTGAAAATCCACACAAGGAGTTCCTTGTGGGTACTTTATGCCTCGGCAGAGAATTGTCTATATAGGTCCACGATATCGTATAGCCCCCATGTAAGGGTACCCCCGATATTCGGTATTTTGATGATTTTACCCACATTTTTCAACGGAATTGTCTGAAAATCCACACAAGGAGTTCCTTGTGGGTACTTTATACCTCGGCAGAGAATTATCTATATAGGTCCACAATATCGTATAGCCCCCATATAACGGTACCCCCCGATATTCGGTATTTTGTGATTTGACCCACATTTTTCAACGGAATTGTCTGAAAATCCACACAAGGAGATCCTTGTGGGTACTTTATACCTCGGCAGAGAATTATCTATATAGGTCCACAATATCGTATAGCCCCCATATAACGGTACCCCCCGATATTCGGTATTTTGATGATTTTACCCATATTTTTCAACGGAATTGTCTGAAAATCCACACAAGGAGTTCCTTGTGGGTACTTTATAACTCGGCAGAGAATTATCTATGTAGGTGCACAATATCGTATAGCCCCCATATAACGGTATCCCCCGATATTCGGTATTTTGATGATTTTACCCACATTTTTCAACGGAATTGTCTGAAAATCCACACAAGGAGCTCCTTGTGGGTACTTTATACCTCGGCAGAGAATTATCTATATAGGTGCACAATATCGTATAGCCCCCATATAACGGTACCCCCGATATTTGGTATTTTGATGATTTTACCCACATTTTTCAACGGAATTGTCTGAAAATCCACAAAAGAGTCCCTTGTGGGCATTTTACCTCCTCAAAATGAAATGCCTATATAGGTCCACGATATCGTATATCCCCCATATAACGGTACCTCCCGATATTCGGTATTTTATGATTTGACCCACATTTTTCATCGAAATTGTCTGAAAATCCACACAAGGAGTTCCTTGTGGGTACTTTATACCTCGGCAGAGAATTATCTATATAGATCCACGATATTGTATAGCCCTCATATAACGGTACCCCCGATATTCGGTATTTTGATGTTTTTAGCCATATTTTTCAACGGAATGGTCACAAGGGGTTCTTTGTACACAAGGGGTTCTTTGTGAGCACTTTACCCACCGACAGAGAATCATCTATATAGGTCCACAATATCGTATAGCCCCCATATAACGGTACTCCCCTATATTCGGTATTTTGATGATTTTAGCCACTTTTTCCGATGGAATTATCTGAAAATCCATACAAGGAGTTCCTTGTGAGTACTTTACACGCAGACATAGATTTGTCTTTATAGGTCCACAATATCGTATATCCCCCCATATATCGGCACCTTCCTATATTAGATATTTTAAAGATTTTAAAAGAATTTTTATTGGATTTTATATTTTTGAAAATTTTCTAATTCGTTCCAAATGGTGGAGGGTATTCAAAGTTCGGCCCGGCCGAACTTACTGCTTTTTTACTTGTTTATATATAAAGGGTGTTTTTATGAGGTTTTTTATACCATCCAACATTTATAGTATGGAGGGTATATTAAGTTCGTCATTTCGTTTGTAACTCATCGATATATTTATTCTTGATCGGCGTAAAATTCTAAGACGATTTAGCCCTGCCCGTCCGTCTGTTGTAATCACGCTAGAGTCAAAATGAATTAAAATAGAAAGCTAAAATTTTGCACAGATTAGTATTTTGTATGCAGGCAGGTCAAGTTCGAAGATGGGCTATATCGGTCCACGATATCGCATAAACCCCATATAACGGTATCCCCCCCCCCACATTCGGTATTTTGATGATTTTAGGCAATTTTTTTAATTTTTTGATGATATTAGCAACATTATTCAGCGAAATCGATTTAAATTTGATGAAGACATTATTCAACGGAATTGTTTCAAATTTCGTATTTGAAGTTCGGAATCGATACTACAGCCTTTGACAAAAAATTACTTATGCAGGTCCACGTCTTTGTATATCTCCCACATAACGATTTTCATTTAAGTAATATTTTTCGAAGGTTTTTTTTTTTGAATTTTTTCAAGATCCTTCAAAATTATGGAGGGTATGAAAAGTTCGCCCCGGCCGATCTTAGCTGTTTTTTACCTGTTTTTAATATAATTCACTCTGTTTTGACAGTGGTCAAGTGACGTAATAAATAAAATAAATAATCGCGTAGACAGGTTCTCATCTTTGTATGGCGCTTCTATTACGATACCTCCCTATATATTCGGTATTTTTATGATTTTAGATTTCGTAACTGAAGGTCGTAATGGGTTCTAAAGCCTATGACAAAAACTTACTTATGAAGGAAAACGTCTTCGTATAATTGCATTATTTGAAATTTTTGAAGTTCCTTCAAAATGGTGGTGTGTATTAAAATTCCTGACCGAACTCAACTTCCAATTTACTTGTTTTACCTCAAAATTCTCTTCAGTGATGAGGCGAATTTTTGGTTGAATTGATATGTCAACAAGCTAAATTTGGAGCAAAGATAATCCACACGTCGTTCAAGAATTACCAATGCATCCCGATACATGTGCTTTTTGCTGCGGTATATGGACAGTGGAATCATCGGTCCTCATTTCTTTAAAAAAAACGTTGTGGTGAATGAAAATCGATACAGAATCATGAATGGTGTCACTTGTCATACTGCTGACGCAACAATGGGCTTCTTGATAGAAAATTTTAACGACGATATTATTTCGAGAAATGGACCATAGAATTGGCTTCCGTGTTCGACTGAATTGACGTCACGCGATTATTCTTTATGAGGATACCTGAAATCACTAGATTACGTGGATAAACCAGTAGTCATTTACGTTTTCGAAACCAATATTCAACGTGTCATTGCAGAAATACGCCCTCGAATACTTGAAAGTTTGGTCGAAATTTAAGCCCCCCAGAATGGCCATATGCCCGAAATTATATTTAAATGTTAAACGAAAAGAAATTATGTTCCAAACACATTTTTTCTTGACGATAGTTTTATTTAAATTTAAAATCAGCAACCCGTTAGAAAAACACCCTTTATATTAAAAAGTACGCGTGGCCACTACTTAGGGTTGGAGGCAGCATTCTGGTATACTTATTTTCAAACCGATATCTTAAATATTTTTGGAAATTACAAGAATTTTAATGTTTCGTGGTCAATGGTTCGTTCCATAAAAACCTAAGTTAAAGAATAACGAACATTTGTAAAAAAATATTAAAATCAGTCTAGCCGTTCTCCAACCAACCCCATTAAAGGTGAACGGTTTGAATAATCATAAGGCAAGTCAAAATATATTTATGGCGGTAAAACCGACTGAATCTTTTAAACTTCTTTAATTATTTTTTAATATCTTGAAATTTCATGGTTAAGGTACTAATATAAATAGATCGACAATGTGCGTCTTCGAAGAAGACCTAAGTTTGGCAAAAGTATGTCATGATATGTCAAATTTAATACTTCCTACGAGAATTATGGTGCGCTTCAGTCTGATAAACAACCGGAGGACTTACATAGAGATTAAAGCTTAACTTCGGATTTAAGCTTGAACTTCACATTTTGGATTCTCATTAGTTATGCTTTCTGCTCCCACTGAAGATTCGAAGCTCCTCTCTTGACAAAAATATTCTAATACTTCCATATGGAATATGGAAATAATATATCGGCAATATATGAAAAACATTGTGTGCTAAGGTCAAAAGTTCAGTTTTAATAAAATGCATAACCATTGATTATGAATTTGATTATTAGAAGATAAGGATAAGGCAGCTCAATTTTAATTCAGTTACACCAGAACAGACACACACCTGATAAGAGCTGGCTATAAATGAAAATGTAACGCATAAGAAACATTAGTTTCATTGCAATCTTGTCGATAGTTACAACAACGCGGAAATATATAAAAAATGAATAAATTAAGTATTGTCTTAATCATTTCCTGCTTCGCGGTGGTAAGAAATGAGAAAAACGCAATTAAAAACAGCAAACAATAAATACAATTCCTTTTCAGATTTTTGCCGAGCGCCCCGATTGGTATCCCAAAGATGAACTAGCAGTGGAAGCCAAATGTCGAGAGGAAAACTCCATTAGCCCAGAACTCATGACAAAAATATGGTCCAGTCGGATTGAAGATACTCCACAAGTACGCAACTATGTAATGTGCTTAGGCCACAATAAGAATTTTTACAATTCCGAAATGGGCTTTAAAGCTGACCGTTTATTGGTGATCATGAAAGAAAGAGCAAACATGGATTGTAAGCCAGGATTTGTTGAAGGATGCGCAGAGGAGGGCAAAGATATAGAACCTGAGGATGCCATGCTCTTCAAAATAATCAAATGTGTTATCGTTGGTGGAGAAGAAAATTGTAAGAAGGCTGAATAATAACAATAAAAATATAATTAAATTGAAAATGGATTTTGTATTTTGTTTATATGACATGATTTTGATTTTGTTTATATGACATGTTCCATTATGGTCGAATGGTCGAATTAAATGGAATATTCAGCGAATTGAGTTTAATATGATTGCTTCGTCAGATCAGACACCCGAATAAACTGTTTAGGAAATAAAGAGCTTCCCACATTATTATACTCTACATCACACTGGAAACAGGATTACGTTATTGTACATTCAGAGTCGATTTATCGATGTCCGTCCGTCTGTCTGTCCATATATTTTTGTAAACAAAGTACAGGTTGCATTTATTGTCCGATCGAATTGCAAATTTTCAAAAACCATTTTTTTGGCCTAAGGTTTGCTTTTGAAATGGCTTCAATCGGTCTATAATTTAGATATAACTCTCATATAAATGGATTTTGGCACATACACGGAATTCAGTCTAGAAGCAATTCGTTAAATTTGATGAAAATCGTTACAGGTGTAACTATAGATTTCAAATAAAAGTTTCGAGCGATTTCGTGTTTATGCTCTCACATCCGTAATATGTACTTCACAATAATTATATTTGGTACCAGATATCAGATACAGCTTAGAAATCTCTTTGCTAAATGTGTTAAAGATCGGTTTGGATTTGGATATTGTGGGTGAGATAAAAAAAAACTGCAACCAACTTCAAACTGATGTCATTTTTAAGCCACTCGTCTGACAACTATTAAAATTATTCCAGTGACAGCTTATTATATTGTTTACAAGCTTTCAAAAGCATTTTGGTGAGAATGTTCCAGAAAAAAAGTTAATCGTGCATCACAGTGGCCGAAAAATGGATCGTGAGCTGAACATATCGCAATTTTTCATTCGCCAAATATTGAAAAATGAGCTCGGGGTAAAGCCATTAAAATTCCAAAAAGTGCCAGAACTTACACCGCAACAGAAAGAAAATAAATCCAAAAGAGCTAAAGAGTAAGAGTAAGAGAAAACATTCGTTGTCCAGCAGTTTGTAAACAAACAGAGTGATCGTGTTTACTTGCACAAGAGGTCAGCTGAAAATGTGCACCTTCGTTTGGCCACCAGAACTCTAGCTTAGGCCATGGTGATGGTGTGGGTCGCCATAACAGCCGATGGTCGCTCTCCCTTCGCTATCGCTTAATCGTCTGTTGCACCAGAATAAATGCCGAATATTATTGAGAAAAATACTGAAGGGTGTATTAAAGCCTTGGGCACGCAAACATTTTGGCCGCAGACATTGATCATTCCAATAGGACTCAGCACCATTGCACTCAGCACGCGCCACCCAAGAATTGTCACAAAATTAGGTTTCTCGCTTTATTTCCAGCGCACAATGGCCACCAAAATCTCCGGATACCAATCCGTTGGACCTTTGTGTCTGAAGCATTTTCGAAAGCAAGATTGGCACTAAAAAATGCCAAAGTGTCGATCATCTCAAGCAAGCGCTTCGCCGGGAATGGGCCAAAATACCGCAGAGCAACATTCGGCCAGCGTGTGACGGTTTCATTGGCCGTTTGAAGGCCATAATTCGTGCCAAAGGTTACCAATTCGAACTAATGTTAACTTATTCTAAAATTTGATGCTATTTCCGATATTTTTTGCTTTCAATCAATAAAATTTAAACAAGTAAAAAAGCAGTAAGTTCGACCGGGCCGAACTTTGAATACCCTCCACCATTTGGGACGAATTAGGAACAAGTAAAAAAGCAGTAAGTTCGGACGGGCCGTACTTTGAATACCCTCCGCCATTTGGGACGAATTAGGAAATTAAAAAAAATAAAATCCATTAAACATTCTCTTAAAATCTTAAAAATACCTAATATCGGAAGTTGTCGATATATGAGGGATATACAATATTGTGGACCTATATAGACTTTTCTTTTTCGGGGGGTAAAAATTCAAAATGTGGCTAAAATTAAAAAATTCTCTGTCAGGTGGTAAAGTACTCATAAATTACCCCTTGTGTACAATTTCAGGCAATTCCATTGAAAAATGTGGCTAAAATCATCAAAATACCGATTATGGGGGGGTACCGTTATATGGGGTACAGCCCCCATATCGTGGACCGATATATCCCATTTTCGAATTTGACCTGACTGCAGACAAAAGACATATCTGTGCAAAATTTTAGCTTCCTATCTTAATTCATTTTGACTGTAGCGTGATTTCAACTGACGGACAGACGGATAGGGCTAAATTGGGTCTAAAATTATTATTTCTATGAGTTACAAACGGAGTGACGAGCTTAATATACCCTCCATACTATGTATGGTGGAGGGTATAATAAAATGTAAAAATTATGGCGTTTGACATTGTTGCAGTTTTTATCTCACCCTGTAGTTCCTCATGCATACTTCTTCATGAAAGAAGAAATGAAATGGGAAGAAATGAGTCGATATAGGCCAAATCTGGTACGTTGTAATATTTATATCAGGTCAGATACGAAATGAACAATATTGGCATACTTCTTCGGCACTTCCACCAATAAAGTGTCCACAGTTGTTTTTGTACTAAAATAACTCTCAATAACTTCGTGGCATATGTTGTTTTATTTTGACGAAATACTGAGAGAGGTGGACGTGTGGTCCGTCCGCAGTCTTGGTTAATTATATCCTTTAGTCATTCTGAATTCATCTATGCCCCCGGCTATCGGAATACATCCAAGCCGATAGAAAAGCAAGAATTTCCTCCGAATAATTATTAGCCGACTTTACCCAAGCCAGGGTTTTATCATAGTTTATTTGCGTTACATTTTTTCTGGGGAAATTATTCAATTTTCTTACAATTTTCCTCAATGTCTGGGGCAACACATTTCATGATATTCAACATCATGGCATCATCTGGCTCAATATCTTTGGCTGCAATTATACACCCCTCAATAAATTCCAGCTCCGATTTTTTTGGTTCGATTTTTATACCCTACAACACTATGTGTTGAGGGTATTATAAGTTTGATTGGGCCAAAAATTATGTAACACCACGAAATATTGATTTCCCACATAGGAAAGTATATATGGATCTTCCTAGCTCGCCGAGCTGAGTCGATCTAGCTATGTATGTCCGTCCGTCCGTCTGTCCGTCTGTCCGTCTGTCCGTCTGTCCATGTTAATTTGTAATCACTCTACAGGTCGCAATTATGGCCCGATCTTCACGAAATTTAAAATGTAGGTGGGGATAAGGTCAGAATAGAACCCTATTTCTTTTGGAGAGGGTTGCATAATATTTAGGGGTTGAAATGGACCAAAAACTGAAAAATTTGATGATTTTGCAGTTGCTCTACAGGGCGCAATTATAGACCAATCGACGCGGAATTTCGCATGTAGCTAGAGTTTAGGGCGGGGAAGAGGCCTACCAATTTGGGTGGTCATCGGATAATATTTAGCGAGTAAAATAGACCATATCTTTTTTGTTGAAAAAATTCAAAATTTTTCATTAAACCGCGAATATTTTAAATCGCGGCGAAATCACAAAGCCATGACAAGGTTACTCCTGATCTTTACATTGATGTTAACATCCAACAAAGCGGATATATAGCAAAATATGTGCGATATATATGTCTACCAAAGAAGATATGCTTGAAAGATGTCTTATATGTCAAGAACGGCTGAGCTGATTTCGACAGTTCTCATTAATTCAGAATGGCCTCTTGGCAGGAAAGAAAAAACGTCTAAAAAAATCGCATAAAAACATCTCTCTAAAGATGAAAATATTGATTTTTTAAAATTTCCTCATATTTTTTCAATTTTGTCATATTTTTGGCATATTTTCATTTTGAATTAAACATTTGGTAATATTTCTACAGCTAACAAAACTAAGTAGTTAGGATATCAGGATATCATATACAGATCGCATTTATGGCCCGATCCTTACGAAATTTTGCATGGGGATAAGATGAGGGTCAGAATAGAAGCCTACTCTTTTTGGAGATGATCGCCATATATTTAGGGGTTGAAATGGACCAAAAAAAAAACTGCAAAATTGTCAACAGGTCGTAATTTTCGCCCGATCCTCACGCACATTTGAATGGGGGTTACGGGCATTGCAAAAGCCAAGCAGTTTTGGATGGCCATCCAAAAATATTCAATGTGTGAAATAGTTTGCCAACTTTTGTAGACTAAATACGAAAATGTCCATTCCAGTGACTTTTTGGAGAATTCACAAATACAGGAAAGACGCACTTCTGACTATTTCGTTGAAGAATGTCTGTATCTCATATAGATGCGTTTCAGTCAAAAACCAATAATAAATGTTAATCTTTTGCAACTTCTGAGAGGTTATAGGTCTTTGGGAAATATTGGTTCCAGATCTAGGAAGACCATTTATGTGCAACATCTTCCAATAAATTGGAAATGAACAAATTAGTTTAAGTTGCTATTATTCGAAAATTAAAGAACGAAACCTGCTGGTTTTCTTTTATTATTTGTCACAATATCTTGTGGAATTCTTTCGAGTATCTCACCTATATAAACTATATCGTTTATTATAGTGTTGTAGGGTATTCAACGGTCGGCCCCGCTCGACTGTAGCCTTTGCTTACTTGTTCATAATAAAATTATCGGAATTAAAAATATTCTTGTTGATCGCAAGGCATAACAAAAATTTGCGTATTTCTGGAGTGTCGTCAATTTGATTTGCCCATATTTTCGTCATGGCGCCCGGTGCAAGGGAGTTTTCTTCACAGCATTTGTCTTCGATTGCTGGCTGATCTTCGGGGTACCAATCAGGAAGTTCCGCGAATATCTAAAGAGATAAATGATTTGTGGTTTTACAATGGTATGAACTGATATATATATATATATATATATATATATATATATATATATATATATATATATATATATATATACATATATATATTGTCTTGTAATAATAAAATCTGCTATCAGTTCTTCTTCTGTAGTTGCAATTGGCACAGTTAAGCTTTTGAACTCTTGGCTATTACAAATTATTACCGACAAACAATAACGTTCACGTCCATCTGTCTGGGCATGTTAATTGGAAATGCAATTACAGTCGCAATGAGGGCCCGATCCTCACGAAACTTTTCAGAAATGTCTGGGCATGTTAATTGGAAATGCAATTACAGGTCGCAATGAGGGCCCGATCCTCACGAAACTTTTCAGAAATGGGCCATAAGTTTTGCAAATTTTGGATGAAGGAGTCAGATAAGGCTGGGATTTTTAAAATTCGTATAGAACGGTACGAAAAGTATTAAAAGGTACAAAATATGGTACTTTTGCATTTCAGAATGCAGTAGAGCTAAATATCATGACGCCGTAGATGTACCAATGGATTGTTGGAAATTCGCGCTAAAAGTATGCAAAAAGTACTAAAATGTACTACATTTGGTACAACTTCGTATCATGTCAACTGTTAGAGTTCAAAACTTGAAATTTGGAATGGAAATCAAGGCTGAGGCGATGCATGGAGGTAGTTATGAAAGTGTATAACCGTTTACGAAAAAGCATGAATAGTACTAAACGGTACTAAATTTAGTACAATTTGAATTTAGAGGAACGGATGGAGCTTAAATCCTGAAATTTGAAATTAACATTACTGGGGGAAAATAGGATTGGGACATTTCAGAAATGTGTACTTTCGTACACGTAAAGTACTTAATGGTACTAAATTTAGTACAATTTAAATTTAGAGGAACGGTTAGGGCTGGAATCCTGAAATTTGGAATTAACATTATTAGTACATAGTAATATTATTGTCAAACTTAGATCGAGTTCGGAGTGGACCGATATATCCCATCTTCACACCGGCCCTTTATTAGTAGAAATAATGGGATGTGTAAAATATGAAGAAAGCCGGATGCTTATTTCGAATTTTAACATAGTTTTTGTTATTCAAAACGTCGACCCCTTTTGGGGGAGGTACCAAAAGGCATGGTCCGATCTCTAACATATTTATAGCAGATCTTCTGTTGATAAAAAATATTGTCGGAATGGAATCGGATGTTAATTTCGCGTTTTATGGATATTCAAAATGTTGACTCTTTGTGGGGGAGGTACCAGAAGGAATGGACCGATATATTCCATTTTATCACCAGACCTTGACTTAATAAAAATATACAACCATTTTGCAACAACAAAATACTACGGTATCCCGAACAAACAAGCCACACTGTTCTATTAATAGACAAGGCACGGTCGACGAAGGGGTTTTTGTTGTAACAGACAAAACCAACTTACATGGTTATGCTACTTCGTTCAGGCTGAACGAAAGCATAACAAGTGGAGAAAGATGTAAATGTTTATAAGTGCGGTTGTAAGATTTAGAAGACTTTCCAAGAGAATTTTAGTTTTATTTAATTCTTTGGTTCCTCTTCTATTGAGCTTACGATCTCGTCACTTGGGTAAAAAATGTTTTTTGTCATAGAAGTTATTTTTAAAATAACTTCTGGGGAGAATATCCCAGACAAAAACAAGGGAACTGATGAGGATTGGTGGCTCTTTCCGAAACCTAGGTATTCCCTGCCTTACCCCCTGGTAAACATTACCATCGTTCTCCACTAATAAACAAACGTTGTTTTTATGAAAACAACAATAAAGGGATAAAGCCAGACCATTTTGCAACAACAAAATACTACGGTATCCCGAACAAACAAGCCACACTGTTCTAAAATATACAACCGCATTTTATAAGAGTTGTAACTATTCAAAATGTTGACCCTTTCGGGGGGAAGTATTTGATGAAGTGGACCGATTATGTCCATTTTTGCACCTCACCTAGCATTTGCAAAGTTGGAGCTAAATCGGAATATCCTTTCTTTCTGTGTAGTAAATTTTTTCTCTGAAAATTTCGACCTTATGTGAAGAAGTAATCAGTAGAAGTAGACCGATACTGCTAATCTACGAACTTGATTTAAGTTTGATAATAATATTACCATGTTCCAAGTTTGGACCAAATCGGATAGTCCTTTTGAGTGTTATCATGCGCAGACGGACGGACAGACATTGCTAGGTGGGCTTTTTACTGACGAAGTAGCGGGCACATGCTAGTTTGATATATAATTATATAGTAACATGTACTACTTCAGTTAGATTTATTAAAATTGTGAACGTTATCGATGATAAAATGTCTAGTACTTTTCCGCAAAAAATAAATAAGAATAGCAACATTGTAAGAGAAAAGAGTTCAACTGATAATGCAAGACAAAAGACTAAACGGCTTAAATAACTTCGCGTTACAAGAGAACAGATGCCAGTTCATGTCTGGAAATGAATCCTGATAAGAGGTGCATATAAATGGAAATGCAGTTTAAAAGAGGCTTTAGTTTTCTTGCAATCCCGGTTGATCTTAACAGTAACTCGGAAAAGACAATAAAAATGAATACCTTGAGTTGTGTGCTGATACTGATTTGCTGTTCTGCAATGGTAAGAATTGAAAAAAAGAAAACATACCGATATAATATACATATCAAAGCTTATACTTGTTTAGATCTTTGCTGAACGTCCGGATTGGTATCCGCAAGATATACCAGCAATCGAAATCAAATGCCGAGAAGAAAACTCTATTAAAACTGACATCATGGCGAAAGAATGGTCTAATCAAATTGAAGACACTCCAAAACTACGTAAATTGATGTTATGCCTTGCCCGCAAAAAGAATATTTTCAATTCCGAAATGGGTTTTAAGGCCGATCGGTTTCAGATTATTTTGAAAGATCGAAAAAAGGTGGATTGCAAGCTGGAATTTATGGAAGAGTGTGTAAATGGTGCTAAAGACATAAAACCAGATGATGTCATGATAATGAATATAATGAAATGTTTTGTACCAGGCATGGAGGAAAATTGTAAGAAAATTGAATAATTTTCCAAGAAAAATAAAAAAAAATTAAATTCGTCTTGAGGTGATATGCTCAAGGATTTTTCGTGTTTAACTAAATGTAGGACTAAATGCATTTCGATTTATTTAAAGTTTTTTTGGTCAACAATATATGCCATGTGCTCGTCTTCGGTATACCAGTAATATTGGCAAACGTTTGAGGCAGTATTTGTGTTTTTATAACCTTTACTGATCTGTAGAGAAGTTATTACAAGTCCCCAAAAGTTTGTAAAACCAAGAATACTGAACCTATTATTTTCTTGTGACTCCTCTTACAAGGTTAGATGCTGTTGTTTTTACGTCTTCCTATATAAGATTGTATTAGGCCTTGCTATATTTTTATACCCTCGGCCATATGGCTAAAGAGGATTTGATATGGCCAAAATGTGCCTCACCAAAATTATAGTTTTAGACCCTAGGTCCCTTTGTACCAAATCCGTTTCAGTACATTTGGAATCGAACTAGGGGTGTCCCTCCGTCCGTCTGTCTGGCTGGAATTTACTGTATAGAACAAGAAAGGATGAAGAATCCCAATATTTGTATTAGTGCAATGTCAAGTGCGAAAATAGACGATATAAACCCACTCCATCATGTACCTCCCCCACAAAGGGCTAAAATTTTGAATAACAAATTAAATAGTATCAGTCGGTTTTGCCGAGAGATGTATACCCCCAGCCTTAAGTTATGATTATTCTAACTGTTGACCCTTTATGGGGGAGGTTCCGAAGCAGTTGACCAATATTGTCCAATTCGTATATGACCTAAGTATGATATGAAGATGTCATATTTGGACTAATCCCAGATTTTTGGAAAATGTGGAAATATGCGTGAGGTACCAGATATAGCGGACCGAAATATTCCACTTCATCTAATACAAATAAAAACATTGGTAGTGCAAAATTTAAAGGAATTGGAACATTTATACCCAATTTTATACGAAATCATATATTCCGATTAATTACATATTTATATCAGATTTCTGGCTTAATATTTAGATATAGCAAGTTGCATAGAATCGCTGACTTGTTTCGCAATTATGACAGATATAAGTCTTGGAAATTGTGATCCTTTGAGGTTGAGGTACCAGAACGGGTTTCCTAATCATCTTTACATCAGATTTTGCGTTAGCACAAATGTTTGGATGTGTTAAATTTGAAGACACTTGGGTGCTTAATTCGCTTTTTATGAGCGTTTTGTTTTTCAAAATTTTGAGCCCATTTTTTGGTGGAAGTACTAGAAAAAGCTCGCCGATATATCCCATCTTCACACCAGATGTTGTATTAGTAGATGTAATGGGATGTGTGAAATATAGAGACAAGCGGATCCTCATTTCGGATTTTATGATCGTTTTGGTTATTTAAAATGTTGAACCTTTTTGGGGGAGGTACCAGAAGGAGTGGACCGATACTCCATCTTCACACCAGACTTCAGGTTATTACTAATATTGTAATGCATGTAATTTGAAGACAATCGGAATCTTAAATCACACTTGATACAAGTTCTAATAATTCAAAATTGTTGACCCTTTGTGGGGGAGGTACTTGATGGAATGAACCGATATTTTTCATTTTCGCACCTGACCTAGGGTGCGTTAACAGAACGGGTTGCCAGATATCTATCATCTTCACTTCAGATTTTGTGTTAGCAAAAATGTTTGAACGTGTTAAATAAGAAGAGAGTTGGATAATTATTTCGCGTTTTATAAGCGTTTTGTTTTCCAAAATTTTGAGCCCATTTTTGGGGGTAGTACTAGAAAGAGCTCGTCGATATATCCCATCTTCACAACAGATCTTGAATTAGTAGATGTAATGGGGTGTGTGAAATATGACGACAACCGGATTTTTACTTCGGATTTTATTATCGTTTCGTTATTCAAAACTTTGACCCTTTGTGGGGGAGGTAACAGAAGGAGTGGACGAAACTCCATCTTCACACCAGACTTCGGGTTATTACTAATATTGTAATGCGTGTAATTTGAAGACAACATCACATTTTGTAAGAGTTATAATTATTCAAAATTTTGACCCTTTGTTGGGAGGTATTTGATGGAGTGGACCGATATTGCCCATTTTCGCTCCTAACCTAGCACTGCAGCAAATATTAGGATTTGCAAAGTTGGAGCAAAATCCGATTATCTTTCCTCTTTCGGTGCCGAAAAATTGTTATTGAAAATTGCGACCTTTTTTGGGCGTGAAGTGGACCGATATAGCCCATCTCCGAAGTTGATCTAAGTTTGGTAATAATATTACGATGTACAAAGTTTTGACCAAATCGGACGAACATTGCTAGATCGACTCCAAATGTCCTAAAAAGGTTTTTGTCCCAAGAGACTTAGACCCAAAACCGTTATTTCGATGAGACATGTTTTGGTCGTATCAAATGATATAGCCATATAGCTGAGGGTATAATTAAACACGTTTCCATTCTAGGTCAAAATCTTCCTTAATATTTAATTTTTTGGAAAAGTTTCAAAGGGAGAAAAATTCTAGATCAGATTTTAATGTGAGTCTCTGAACAAAATAAATGTTTATGCATAATATATACCATAAGAAAATATAATAACTTTAGGTCTATAAAAAAACCTTCGTAATTTTCGACGAATTCGGCCCTTTTTTAAAAACGCTGCAGGGTTTCTTATAATTTCACTGTCCAAAGACAATCTGTGCTGTGGAAAATTGCAATGAATTATATAGGGCACGGTTGGTAGATCAAAAAACCAAAAGATTGCCGGCTTCTTAGGCTAAGGTTTAAAAGAGAGATAATTGACCTAAGAGACCATAATCGACCAAAGAGACTTGGCCAAAACGATTCCATAATTTTGAGATATATTTTGCAACATTTAATATATAGCTTTGACAATTTATGGAGTGCTTTTGATTACTTAAAAGTCATTTAAGAAATGCTGCATGTTATGCTCCTTATATAAGGTAAAATTATTTTTTACACATTGTCGCTTAGGCAAAGACATTATATACCTAAAATGTAAAAAAAATTTAGGATTCTAAATCCATCTCTATCTCGAAATTCTAAATCAAAAAATTTAGAAAAAGTTGAATATTCCTTCTCTATCCAGGTTACTTTGTGATGTAAAATTTCATAACGTCGTGTCTTCCACAAATACCAATTTTTAGATATATTCGTGGGAAAATGTGGCAAAAATCATCAAAATACCAAATATCGGGAGGTATCGCTATATAGGGCTATACAAAACCATGGACCTATACATACAATATTTCGCCAACGGAGCTAGAACTCATTATGAGCAACAAATTCCAATTTTTAGACAAATCCGTGATAAAATGTGGCAAAAACCCTCAAAATACCGAATATCGGAAGATATCGTTAAATGGAGGCTATACCAAAGCGTGGACCTATACATACAATGTTTCGGCGCACGATCTAGGACCCATTATGACCTACAAATACCAATTTGCTGACAAATCCGTGCCGAAGTGTGGTAAAAATCATCAAATATCGAATATCGGGAGGTACCGTTATATGGGGACTATACCAAAACGTGGACCTATACACCCAAAGTTTCGCCACCGGAGCTAGAACCCATTATGACCAACAAATATCAATTTTTAGACAAATCCATGAAAAAATGTGGCAAAAATCATCAAAATACCGAATATCGGAAGGTACCGTTATATGGGGGTATACCAAAGCGTGGACCTATACATGCAAAGTTTCGCCACCGGAGCTAGAAACCATTATGACCAACAAATACCAATTTTCAGACAAATCCGTGGAAAAGTGTGGCAAAAATCATCAAAATACCGAATATCGGGATGTACCGTTATATGGGGGCCATACCAAAACGTGGACCTATATATCTAATTTTCAATACCAACCATCCTAGACACAATAAAAATTATTCTGCTAAATTTTGACGCTCTACGTTAAATAATGTGGGCTGTATCGTGATTTCAACAGACGGACAGACAGACGGACATATGAATATATATACATTATGGGATCTACGACGAATATTTAGGGATTTTACAGACGGAATGAACTCGTTATTATTTATTTTAAATACTGGAAATCTGAAGATGCCGTTATATGAAGGCTGTACATTAACCCATATATTCAATTTTAAATACCAAACATTTGACCCTTTTAATGACTGTACAAAATTTCCAAATTCTACTTTCAATAACGAAAGCTCTTGCTGTAGGTTCCAGATAAACACAACGAATCTCAATACATTTCATCAATACATATCAATCAAAATTTTATTTGAATTCCCATTCTAATCGAAATCATTCAATTTTCTTACAATTTTCTTTTAGGCCATCAACTATGCATTTCATGATATTAAATATCATGGCATCGTCGGGTTTTATGTCTTTGGCTCCCATTTCACATCCTTCAACAAATTCCAGTTTACAATCCATCTTGGCTCTTTCTTTCATGATAATCTGTAAACGATCGGCTTTAAAGCCCATATCGGAATTGAAAACATTCTTATTTTCGGCTAGACATAGTAAAAATTTGCGTATTTCTGGAGTGTCGTCAATCTGATGAGACCATATTTTTGTCATGGTGTCCGAAGTAATGGAGTTTTCATCACGGCATTTGGCTTCGATTGCTGGCTCATCTTGAGGATACCAATCGGGAAGTTCCGCGGAGACCTTAATGTGTAGTACATGAATTGTTAGGTGCAGTTTTTTGGATTATTTTCATTTTCTCCCCGTTCTTACCATTGCCAAACAGCAAATCAGCACCACAAAACAAAATTTATTCATTGTTCTTGTCGTTTTCTCGTTACTAATGTAAATATTAACAGGATCGAAAGAAAACTATTTCTTGTAAAACACATTTTCCCTATTTATAGGCCATTTTTATCAGCATTCATTTCTAGACATCAACTGACATCTGTTCTAACGTAACCCAAAGTTAACTGAGCCGTTTAGTCGTTTGTTTTGCAATCATAAATTTTGCTATCAGTTGTTCTGCATTTGTTGAAATTAGCACTGCAAAACTTTTGAACTCTTTTCAATTACACTGTGCAACATAAAAAAAAATTTTAAAAACAAGTAAGCAAAGGCTACAGTCGTGCGGGGCCGACCATGTGATACCCTACAAAACTACAATATATTAGAAGCCCCTTTATGTCCAAATCCATTTTGGAAGATTTCGCTTGTTATATTATGTCCGGAAGCTCTGCCCAAATATTACCCTTAGCATTTTGAACAGGGACATTTGCCCTATATTTACGCACTCCGTCGTGCTGTTAGTTGTTGTGGTCCATTTTACAGCTAAATATAATTCAATGGTCATCCAAAATTCTAAAATTCTTCCCTGTCCTTAACTCTCCTCTCAGGGGTATCGATTGGCTTCTATTGTGTGAACAGGAAATTTTTTTCTGTTTTTGGTCCATTTCAACCCTAAATATATAGCGGACATCTTTGAAAACAATAGGCCTAGCCCTTCTGACACTTGTGAAAATGTTCGTGAGGAACGTGTGTTGTAAGGAACGTGTGTTGTAAGGTGAGAAAATATTACAAAATGTACATTTCAATATAAAAATATGAAATAATAAACAAAATGTCACAATCATTATTGGCATCTTTTTATGCGATTTTTTAGATTTTATCCTTTTATGCCAAGAGGGCATTCTGAATTGACAAAATTTGTCAAAATCGGTCTAGCTATTCTTGAGATATAAGCATTCTAGCTAACATCCCCTTCCTTTGTACATACACATTGTATATATTTCGCTATAAATATCCGATATATTTACTATCGGCATCTACGTTACGGTCAGAATTGATCTTTCCGTCTATTCGCGATTTCGCCGGGATTAAAAATGTTCGCGGTCAATGGAATATTTGACTTTTATTTAACAGAAATGATATGGTCTATTTCACCCACTAAATATTACCCGATGACCATCAAAATTGGAAGACTTCTGACCAGCCCTAAGGTCAAGCCCCCTACTAAATTCGATTGGAATATAATTGCGACCTGTAGAGCAACTGCAAAATCAGAAAATTTTTCAGTATTTGGTCCATTTCAACCCCTAAATATTATGCGGTCATCTCCAAAAACAACAGGGTTCTACTCTGGCCCTAACCCTACCTCCATTTTTCAATTTCGTGAGGATTGGGCCATAATTGCGACTTGTAGAGTGATTACAAATTAACATGGATAGACGGACGGACGGACATACATAGCTAGATCGACTCAGCTCGGCGAGATAGGAAGATCTATATATGTGGGAAATCAATATGTCGAGGTATTACATAATTTTTGGCCAAAAAAAACTTATAATAGCCCCAACACATAGTGTTGTAGGGTATAATAATTTTAAGGAGCGGACCGAATTTTTTATACCCTCCACCACTATGTTTATCGAAGCAAATTGAATTAATTGGAAAGAGAAAAGAACAAATTTATTTAGAATTTCAATTAGTTTTAATTAAAATATACAACAACTCAAACCAAAATTTAATTGGAAATTGTAGCAGAAACCTTAAAAATTACCGTAATTGGAAGGTACATTTATATTGGGGGTTTTACCAATTAGTGGAAGTTAATCGAACCATTTTCGCAAGAAGAAAACATTTCAGTAACTCCAAATGTCAAGCTTAAACTAATTTGGTTGGAAATTATGGCAGAAACCTTCAAAACACCGAAAAAAGGGAGGTTCCGTCATATGGGGGCAAGTAGTGGACCTGTAGCGAATATTTTTTACAGGGAGAGAACAGACCTACCAAGACCTCAAAATGTAAAGTCTCAGTTGATTTGGTTGGAAATTGTGGAAGAAGCCTTCAAAATACCCAAAAATCTGGAGTTAACGTTATATGGGGTCTATATATCTAAACGTGGACCAATACAGCCCATTTTTCGAAACCAGCCTACCAGCCTACATATAATATAAAGCTTTATGTCAAATTTCGAACCTCTAGATTAAATATTGTGAATCTATCGCGATTTCCACAGACAGAGAGATATACAGACGGACATCGCCAAATCCGCTTATTCTGATCAGGAATATATATATATTTTTGGGTCTCCGACGAATATTTTGATAAATCCAGAGGGTATAAAAACATAGATGAGTAGTATTTCGCTATATTCCAATTTTCAATGCCATTTCCTTAGGTCATTACAAGCTCAACTCGGAAGAGAAAATTATCAAAAATCCAGCAACAAATGACCTTCGCCAACAGAGCAAATATTTCAAATATGAAAAACTTTGTCGATTAAGAAAATGAAGCTAAAAATATATGACCCGTGTACTGGCGTTTTGAAAGTTTTCATAACAATCTAACCTAAGTAAGAGGGGGGAGGATTTTGATCATTTTGGATCCTTCTTCACCAATATTACTGATAACAATACGAGGATTATTTTGCTCGAAAATATTAGCACTAGTCACATTAGGATTTTAGACCTATTTCGGAATTTAGTTATAAGTTATGTTTGTCATCCTTGCATATTAGGTACACATTTTCTTCCAGTATAACTAGTTCATAGTGGTAAGGGTATTATGTCTTTCTGCATATGTTTATAACATGAAAAAGGAAGTGAGATAGACTTATATTTTATGAAGATCTTCATAGAATAACTTTATGAATCGATTTGTGCATGTCAATCCGTCTGTGCATCCGTCAATTCTTGTGAACAAAATGCAGGTCGCATTTATTGGTGATAATCGGATCGGATATTGAAATTGGTGATAATCGAATCAGATTTAGATATAGCTTCCATATATATTCAACTGATTTCGGTTAATTGTGCACCAAATGGCCAACATCGAATTCGGAAAAAATCGTTTCAGATATAGCTATAGCTCCCATATATATGTTTCATTTGATGTTTAAGTCCCCCGTAGAAAGACGTTTGGTATCAGATACAGCCCAGAAATACCTCTGGAAAATTGTATCAAAATCGCTTCAGACTTGGATATAGATCCCATATATATCCTTAATCCAATTTCACGTTTACTGTGCAAATAATGGCTAATATCAGCCCAAATGGAGTGAATTTCGGGACGTACGTTTCCCTTTGGTGGAACTCGGATCCGATACATTATTTTTTTATTATTATCCTTCTCGAAGTGGTATCATGCTATAGAGTGCAATGTTATTTGGTATAAAAGATTAAAATGTCTCCGTCAAATTTAGTGAAAATCGTTGCCTCCCCCATATTACCAAACTAGAACTGCTCTATACCCAAATATTAATAGGTTGTATGATCTACTTCAAACAAATTATTTTGTTACGGGAGCTCCACTAAATATGCATATTGGTGTAGGGTATCGTATAGTCGGCCCAAATATTGGGATGTGCCAAATTTGAGGAGAATCGGATTTTATTTATTTCGCATTTTATGAGTGTTATAATTATTCCAAATTGACCGGTTGTAGGGATGGTATCAGAACTAGAGATCAAATATATCTTCGTACAACATCTTGTGTTAATAAAAATAAATATGTGTGAAATTTGGATACAATCGGACTCTTATTTTACCTTTTATAAGATTTAAAATTATTCCAAATTTTGAACCTTTGTGAGGGAGGTGTCAGAAGGAGTGGGTTCGTATCTAACATGTACATAGCAGACCTTATGCCAATAGAATTATTGAGATGTGCCGAGATTGAAAGGAATCGAATGCTCATTTTGTGTTTTACGAGCTTCGTGGCTATTTAAAATGATGATCTGTTATGGGGGAGGTACCAGAAAGAGTGGACCGACCTTCACACCAGATCTTGTGCTGATATAAATATTGAGATGTGCGAAATTTGGAGACAACCGAATTCTTATTTCACATTTTATTAGAGTTATAATTATTCCAAAGGTAGACCCTTGGTGGGGGAGGTACTAGATTGAGTGGGCCGATATTGCTCATTTTCGCACTATGGTTAGCACTGATTAAAATGTTAGAATTGGCTTAGTAGGCACAAAATTAGATGATTCCTTCTTCTTCTATAAGCCATTTTTTTTTTCTTTCGAAGGAGGGGACCGATATTGCCCATCTCCGAACTCAATATAATTTTGATAATAATATTGCAATGTGTCAATTTCGGGTCAAATCGGATACTCCCTTCTAGAGTTATCGTGCGCACCAGCCGAACGGACGGACATCCCCCGATCGACTCCATGTGCCCTGAAACGGATTTTTTCCAAAAAGACCCAGGGTATAAAATCGTTACTGCGATGAGGCACGTTTTGGTCGTATCAAATGATATATACCCTCTGTAGCCATATAGCTGGGAGTATAGAAAATTGTTGATATGGGACCACATTTTGACTTTATATATGCCATGGTGGAGGGTATCAAAAGTTCGGCCCTTACTACTTTTTTACTTGTTCTTACAGAGGACGTGAATATGATTTAAAACGAATCTTTTCAAGAAAACTTTGATTTTCCAAATAGGAGTTCCCGTTTGAAACTCCTCGAAATATTAATTTTAAGCCGAAAAAGGAAAAATATTTTTGATCAGCGTAAAATTCTAAGTCGATGTAACCATGTACCTCAGTCTGTTGTAGTCACGCTAGAGTTCAAAGAAAGCTAATGTTTTGCATAGAGCTTTCCTTTATCTGCAGGCAGTTCAAGTTCGGAGATGAGCTATTTCGGTCAACGTTTTCGTATAACACCCATATATATGTTCTTCTCCATAATCGATATTTTGATGATTTTTAGCATTAGTTTCTAGCGGAATTGCTTAAAATTCGGTAAATTTTAAAATCCGGCTCTGCCTAAAGTGGCAGAAATGTGTGTTACCCCGCCCACAATAAATGAGTATGGCAAAATTTACCCCAAATAACCTGAAGCGGATTTCATTAAAGAGGTCTCAGAGGTCTAATAACCTTATTTCAATTCGGCACATTTTCAATTGACTCAAATAACTAAAGCATCAAATGATAATTTGGCGATTTGAGGGATCAAACGGACAAACATTAGGGGTGACAAAACAAAACATTTAACAAAAATTCAATGATAAGGTGTTCTATAAAAACCCGATGACACATTCTCCTGAGCACAGTGATTGGTATTTGGAGTATAATTCAAGATGTTTAAAATAATAATTACAATTTGTTTGTTTTCATTGGTAAGCTATTGCAAAAAGGAGAAATTAAATATGGACCCAATTTTAAATTCTTTAAAACCAGGTCTTTGCCGAACGTCCCGATTGGTATCCGGAAAATCCCCAAGAAATCGAAGCGGAGTGTATGAAAAAGTATAACGTTGATGCCGAAACGATTGCCAAAATTCGTGCCTTCCAACTTGAGGATACACCCACAGTTCGGTCCGTGTTGTTTTGCAGTGCTGTTGGTAAAAATGTCTATCGGCCCGAAAGTGGTTTTGATCCAGAACGTTTTGCTGTTGGTCTAAAGTATGGACTGAATGTTGATTGTAATGTCGATTTCATTCGTAATTGTGCCAACAAGTACAACGATATTGAGTCTCAGGAGGGAAAATATTTCCATTTCTTTAAATGTGTTTTTGATGACATTAAGGGAAATTGTAAGAAAATTGAATGAAGTTATGGAAATTGTTAATTTTTTAATTTTGAAAGCAATAAAAATAATGAAATAAATTTTAAAATTCAAATAAAAAAATTGGAAATTGTCGAATTTTTTAGAGCCATAAAAATATTCAAACAAAAAAATTAAAAAAAAATAAATTATAAACATCGATGAAATAAAAATAAACCCAAAGATTTGATACCGAATTTATTCAGGTATGTTTGGCCATGGATACTTCTATATAATTCGTGAAAGAAATAGTCTGAATTTTTATCACCTTCTTTGACTCATCGAATAAATCTGCTGATAACAAGTTAGCTGTGGTTGTTCCAAAAAATAATACCTCAGCCACACCTAGTCTGCATTTTAATGTGAGAAAGCATAGATTTCTGCCATGTTTAAGATTCTCAGCATTGCCTTGCTTTGTGTGACAGCAGTAAGCCCAAATCAGACAATCATCTAGATAAAAATCCTATGAAATCCTTATCAATTACAGATTTTTGTCCAGGAGTTACCATGGAACCCTGCGAATTCCAATGAAATCGAAGCAAAATGTCGTGAACAATATCCCCTCGCTGATGAAATGATTGCCAATGAAAATGGCCATTTGAAGGTGAAACATAATCCCACATTTCGCTCATACTTATTCTGCACTGCTATGGGTAAAAATCTTTACAGCCCGGAGGTTGGTTTTATCGCTGAACGTCTGGCTTATGAAATACAAAATACCTATAAATATAATTGTCCTCTGAACCTGATTCAAGATTGCATTGATAATAGCTATGAAGATTCATATTCGGAAGACATTATCTATTTTAATATAATGAAATGTATATTGGAAAATGCCTTTGAGGAGTGTGAACGTGTTTGAAGGAGAAAATAAAAAATAAAATAAAATATTTCATAATGGTTTTATTTTCCTGGCGGTCTCATCAATGCCCAGCCAAAACGCCTAAAGCGACTTTAATTTGAAATCGGATGTAATTATTGGTATACTGGCAAAATCAAGCGGATTATGACAATAGAGCTAAAAAAAGACATGCGTATCGTAATAACAAAAATTTCTGCATTGATACTTCATCCTGAAAATGAAGTGTAAAGGAAGAATTTGCCACGGAAGCAAACACAAAATTTTCACTTTCAGTACATAAATTTAGAATAGAATATTTCTTCCTTTGACAATTTTCGCCCAAAACGAAATTTTGTGTAGAATATTTCTTCCTTTGACAATTTTCGCCCAAAACGAAATTTTTTGTTACTTTCAGGCGTCAACTCGAAGAAAGTCAGAAAAAAAATTGATTAAAAAATTACAGAATATTATCGAGTTTTCTTGGGACATTGATGCAAATACAAAAATTACAACCAACTTCAGACTGCTCTCATTTCTAAGCCACTCATCCGATAGCTGTTAAAATTATTCCAGTGAAAGCCCATTATATTGTTTACAAGCGTACAAAAGCTTTTTGGTGAGAATTGTCCAGAAAAAAGTTATTCTTGATGGAATTCAAGCGTGATAGTGTGATTTCTTTATATTTGGCTGGAAAACCACAAGTGGCTATCGTTAGAGCAATCCAGAATTTAAAAGTGAATAAATATTTTGTGTCTCGTACCATCGCTCGTTAGCGTGATACGGGTAGCGTGATACGTCAAGGATGGTTCGAAAAGCATAAAAGCGACTTCATCGAAACCCGCGTCGCAGTAGCCGAAAATTGGCTCGAGCTGAACATATCGCAATATTCGGGGTAAAGCCATTGAAATTCCAAAAAGTGCAAGAACTTACGGCGCAACAGAAATAAAATAGGCTCAAAAGAGCTAAGGGCTTGCTTTGCTTGGCCGAAAGTGGTGAACTGCCGAATTTGGTTTTCTCCGATGAGAAAACATTCGTTGTCCAGCAGATTGTAAACAAACAAAATGATTGTGTTTATTTGCCAAAGAGGCCAGCTAAAAATGTGCACATTCTGTTGACCACCAGAACTCAAGCGCCGCCATTGTGATGGTATGGGCCGCCGATAGTCGCTCTCCGCTCGTATTAATCGACAGTGGCATCAGAATAAATGCCGAATATTATCACGAAAATAGCCTTGGACACGCAAACATTTTGGCCGCAGACCTTAGACTTTCCAACAGGCCTCATCTCACTCAGCACGCGCCACCCAGGAATGGTTACAAAATGAGGTTCCTCGCTTCATTTCCACCGCACAATTGCCACCAAAATCTCCGGATACCAATCCGTTGTACTATTGTGTCTGGAGTATTTTGAAAAGCATGGTTGGCACTAAAAAATACCAAAGTGTCGATCACCTTAAGCAAGCGCTTTGCCGGGAATGGGCCAAAATACCGCAGAGCAACATTCGGGCAGCGTGTGGCGGTTTCATTGGCCGTTGGAAGGCCATAATTCGTGTCAAATGTAATGCTAGTTCCGACATTTTATGCTTTCATTCAATAAATTAAAAAAATTAAAAAATTATGGCGTTTGACTTTGTAGCAGTTTTTTATCTCACCCTGAACAGGTTTCATCCGATTTGGTGTTTAAGTCCGTCACATTCGTAGTATGCACCCCACAAGAATGATGTTTGGTATCAGATATTAGATACAGCCCAGAAATACCTCTTCCAAATTGTATCAAGATCGGTTCACGTTTTAGATATAGCTCCCATATATATCTTCAACCGATTTCGGGTTAATTGTGCGTAAAAAGGCCAATATCAATTCAAAAGTCCCGAGTTTTAGCACATCCGACCGAATTCAATATAGAAACAAGTACATCGAGTTCGGAGAAAATCGGTTCAGATATAGCTATAGCTCCCATATATAGGTTTCATCAGAGATGGTTTTTAAGTAATATGTATTCGACAACAATGATAATTGGTATCAGATCTCAGATACAGCCCTGAAATACCTCGGCTAAATTGTATCAAGATCGATTAAGATTTGGATAAGCTCCCATATATATCTTCAACCGATTTCGGCTTAATTGTACACCAAATAGCTAATATCACGACCAACCAAATTCAATCTAGAAGTATGTCCTTCATATATATGTTCCATCCGATTTGGTTTTTAAATCCCTCACATTCGTAATATACATTCGACAGCAATGATATTTGGTACCCGATATCTTATAGAGCTAGGAAATACATTTGCCAAATTTTATCTTGAACGGCTAAATCCTTAATCCGATTTCTGGTTTATTGTGCACTAAATGGCTAATATCAGCCCAAATGGAGTGAATTTCGGGACGTACGTTTTCATTTTGTGGAACTTGGCTCAGATATATATTTTGTTTATATAATCCTTCTCGAAGTGATATAATGCACTCTATAGCAATGTTAAATTGGTATATAAGGTTGAAATGTCTCCGTCAAATTTAGTGAAAATCGATTCAGAATTGGATATGCTTCCGCTATTAGTTCCATCTGAAACAAAATTACAACTGCTCTAAAGCTAAATGTTGATAGTTGTTATGATCCACTTCAAATAAACTAAGTAAGCAAAGTGGTGAAGGGTATCATCGTCGGTCCCGCCCGGCTTGTAACTTTTTCTTACTGGTTTTAATATATACGAGTTCCTGATTTAGACTTTTGAAGTCTTCTAGGACATATAGTAGAATCTCAATACAAATAATTTCATATTATTTCAAAAGGTCCCTTTGTTGACTCGCTGAGGGTTAAAATCGTCGACCAAAATATTTCTCGTATTTTTATCTGAAATATTGCCACGTATTTTGGGGAATCTTAGTCCGAATATGTGTGAAAAAGAACGAAAGAGGGTGAACTTGCCTCTATTTAGGAGACCCCAAAAAGTATGTATATTCTCGGTCAGAATAAAATTCTAAGGCGATTTAGCGATGTCCATCTGTCTATCCATCTGCCTGTCTGTTGAAATCACGTAGAGTCCACATTTTCCAACAGAATTGTCTGAAAATCCACACAAGGAGTTGTTTCTGAGTACTTGACCATAGAAGAGAAATGTTTATATAAATAGGTCCACTATATCGTATGGCCCCCATATAATAGTACCTCCCTATATTCGGTATTTTTATGATTTTAGGCAACGGAATTGTCTGAAAATCCATACAAGGAGTTTTATCTGAGTAATATACCCCCTGGAAGATTATTGCCTATAAAGGTCCACGATGTTGTATATCCCCCATATAACGGTAGCTCCCGATATTCGGTATTTTGATGATTTTAGCAACATTGTTCAAGTTCTTTCCAAGCTCTTTACTCCACGATATCGTATAACCCACATACAACGGTACCCCCGATATTCGATATTTTGATGATTTTAGCGACATGAGTTGTTTTAAATTTCGTATTTAGAGTTCGTAATGGGAACTGCAGCCTCTGACTAAAAATTGTCTATGCAGTTCCAGGTCTTCATATAGGCCCCATATATCAGTACCTCCCTATATTTAGTATTTTGATGATTTTAGCTACATTATTCACCGGATTTTTTTTTATTCTTTTAATTTTCGTATTTGAATATTGTAGTGGCTTATGACAAAAGTGGCCTATGCAGGTCCACTTCTTCGTGTAGTCCCCAATATAACGGCTATGTTCAGTATTTTTAAGATTTTAACAGAATTTTTAATGGATGTTATCTTTTTGAAATTTTCCAAACTCGCACCAAATAATATTCAAAGTTTCGCCCAGCCGAACTTACTGCTGTTTTACTTGTAACTTGTTTAGTTAGCCGTTTATTTCCTCTTTCTTTCTCACATTAAAATTTGGACTAGATGTTGCTGAGATATTTTTTTTTCGTGGAACAACCGCAGTTTATTTGTTATTAGCAGACTAATTACATGAATCAAATAAGGTGATAAAAATCCGGACTATTTCCTTCACGAACTACATAGAAGACTCTATGGCAAAAATGTATATTTATTTTAAAATTTATTTGCAAATTTTTACTGCCCCAATAAAATTTGACATCTTTCGAATATTTATTGATTTTTTTCGCAATTTCCCTCAATACCACCAAAAACACATTTAAAGAAATCAAAAAATTTCCCTTCTTGCGACTCTACGTCATTATACCTGTGGGCACAGTTACTGAGGAAATCCACATTACAGTCAATATTCAAACCATACTTTAGACCGAGTGCCAAACGTTCTGGATCAAATCCACTTTCAGGCCGATATACATTTTTCCCCACAGCAATGCAGAACACCAGCGAACGCACTATGGGTGTATCCTCAAGTTGAAAGGAGCGAATTTTGGCAATCGTTTCGGCATTAACGTTATACTTTTTCATACATTCAGTTTCAATTTCTAGGGGATTTTCCGGATACCAATCGGGACGATTGGCAAAAACCTGGATTTTAACAACTTGGTATTATGAGCAAAATATTTAATTTATCGTTTTCTAGCTTACCAATGAGATGAAGAAAATTCAAATAATTATTTTAAACATTTTGAACAATACCTCCAATGTCAATCACTGCACTCAAGAGAATATCTCATTGTGTTTTTATAGAAATTCTTATCATTATTTTTTTCATTTTCTTATTTTGTTTTGTCATCCAACATTTTTGTCTACTTGACCCCTCGAATCGCCTCACTATAAATATATGGTTATTAGTGGATCAAAAATTAAAATAAGGTTCTTAGACTTCCCATATATGGTAGGATGAAATCAGTTTCAGGTAATTTGGAGTCTATGTTACCATGAACATCTGTAAAACACGTGTCTCTGATTTAGATTAAATTATGCACCTCATAATATTCTATCGGCAATTTTTTACTCCTGCAATTTTAGTTCTTTTCCACGTTTAATACCCAAGACTCAAACACGACTCTTTTACACACCACATCGAAAGAGAGAGAGAGAGAGTATTACCTTAAAATTCGTCAGGTTTCTGTGAGAAATTGATTGCATTTCCATGCGTGGCCGATCTCTGACTATAATGCACTCCATCTGAAAAATAAAAATGCCTACCAAAAGTCCTAATTCTGCAATTTTTTACTCCTACCATTTTAATTATTTTCCACTTTTAATACCCAAGGCTCAAACACGACTCTTTTACGCACATCATCGAAAGAGAGAGTATTACGATAAAGTTCCTCAGGTTTCTGTGAGAAATTAATTGCATTTCCATGCGCTGTCGATCCCTGACTACCATGCACTTCATATGATGCTTCGACATATAAATGAAAGTCAATTAAACTTACGCCTAAAAGTATGCTTTAAATATTCAAATAAAACTTAATTATAAAACTACTATTAATAAATAAATTCGACCTCCAATGTATTCAGTATCTGTCCATTTCTTTGCATAGCAAACCAGTTTGGCTATAACATTAGGCTTCGTATGGTGGGAGGCTTAAAATAATTTGACTTGGCCTGACTTATTATTTTTTATATATCAACATAGCAAATAAGTTTAGCAGTGCTATTGTGTATATTGTCATAGAAAGATTGGGAACCCCTGGCCGTTTTATAAAACCCGTAGTAGTAGTTGAATTTCAAGTTTTGTATCTGAGTTTTTTTCTTTCGAAAACAAAACAATAGCTGCAGACATGTGAATGGCTTAAAATACCATAACCACTTCGCATTGTCTTTAGTCTACATTTGTATGCCGCAGAGATCAAACTTCAAAGCTCGTTCAAAATGAAAAATTGTGCCGTTCTATTAGTATTCTGTTTTGGTATGATTGCAATATGCCAGGTGTATGCAGAAATTTTAGATTTGGGTAAAACGCCCAAATGGTATCCCCGTGATGGCCCCGAAATTGAGGCCGAGTGCATGGAAGATCATTCAACAAGTGCAGCTACCATTGCTGAAATTAAGAAGTTCGAAATAAAAAATACTCCCGAAGTGCGTGCATATCTTTTGTGTTTCCTCACGGAGACCAATGTCTATCGCCCCGCGAAGGGACCAGAAATCAAACGCATTGCATGGTCCCTGAAGGAAAGTTTCAATTTGAATAAATGTGATTTGGATATGATACGCGACTGTGTGGAAGAACACCAGTCGGATGAACTAAAAGATTATGCCTATTTCAAGATCATCAAATGTGCCTATGAAAAGGCCCCCGCCAGATGTTTGCAGAAAATTGAAAAATAGTTAACATAATAATTGCATTTTACATTTTTGTACATATATACATATACACATACATGTCTATGAATGGTGGCTGTATCAGCCATAATAAAAGAATTAATAAATATTTAGAGATAGGAATATGTTCAACATCTCATAATACAATTTTTTATTGAATTTAATTTATTTTCAAAGGTCGAAAACATCATACGGTGCTCTACGTCATTTGTAAGACACAAACACCGATCTGAATATTTGGTGGAGGTATTTCCGGTACCAACTTTATGTAACAATACTTAGTGTCAGAAATGTGTGGTTATAAGTTACTTGTAATAAGGTATTCGTAGATATTTGATAACCCCCAAGGCAAAATCAACTAAGAATGCGGAGATATTAAAATCGGTGTACTTAAAGGTGGGTGGGAACTTAGATGAACCATACGGTTTACTAGGGTGGACCTTACGAAACAAATTCAAATAGTGAGCATATAAAAGTAAACAAGCGAAAAGCCATTTTGAAGAAACTTGAAAAATGTCCAAAAAATTCCGTCGAAAACTACCGCTCAAAGGAAAACCGTTTTATGCAGACCACACGAAAATATGGTCCTGCAAAATATTTTTTTTTTGTACCACCCTCTTTGATCTTTAAATACCAAATTTGAAACGATTCTGGTAAATAACATGTGGACTCTATGAAGATGTGGTCCTGCACAGAAAGTTTTCCATTATAGGTTGTAGTATCCATTACGAACTTCAATGCGATTTAAGCAATTCCGGTTAATAATGTCCCTAAAATCATTAAAATACCGATAAGCGGGAGACATTGAACTACATACGCGATTTTTTGTAATAGCTTTTGTCGTAGGCTGTAGTACCCATTACTTTAAATACGAAATTTGAAAATGTCGCTAAAGTCATCAAAATACCGAATATCGGGGGTACCGTTGTATGGGGCCTATATGATATCATAGACCTATATAGACAATTCTCTTTCAGGGATCAAGTACTCACAAAAAACTCCTCAGACAATTTCATTGAAAAATGTTGTTAAAAACATCGACGACATACGATATCGTGGACCAATACAGACCATCTTGACCTGCCTTCAGATAACTTAAACTTGACCTGCCTTTTTACAAAAGACTGATTCGTACAACATTTTAGCTCCCTGTTATTTTCACTCTAGCGTGATTACAACAAACGGACGGGCGCATAGGACCAAATTGTCTTTGGATATTACGCTGATCAAGAATATATATACATTTTGAGTTCTAAGTTATTATTTTGATTAGTTAGAATGGTGAACTTAATATACCCTCCATATTATGTATGGGAGGTTATAAAAGCGTTAAGTTGGACGGACCGAAATTTTAATACCCTCAAAAAAAAGGGATTTAATTGACGAACGAGCTTGACATCGACAAAATATCAAATATAGAGCGAATATTTTTCTATGGGGGCCATATGTAAAAAATGATCCATATTAACTAGGTTTACTAGAGAGTTAGTTACCACTGTGTTAATTTTTTCAATAATTACAAGAAAATTCCATCAGATTATGAAAGTAGAGTTAAAAATAGAAGGCAAGTAAACAGGCGTTCTGAAGGTTTACATCACAAAGTAACCTGCATAGAGGGAACACACATTTGTTGAAAGGTATATAGAATCTTCTGAAAAATTACAGATAACAGTGCGAGATTTATTTAGGTCAAAAAATTAACCCTCAAACGAGTCCCAAATTTCTGCAAAATTTTGCCATACAATTCTACTCCCAAAATGCATCATTTTAAATTTTATACCGCGAGCGGCAAAATTATCCCTAATCATATTTCACTATCAGTCCCCAAAGAAAAGAAATCTCTATGTATATTATATATATTATATATATATTATATATCAAAAAAAAAAAATCCATCAATTTTGCAAAAAATTTAAAATTTATCCTGTGTCCAAATTTTCCTCGGTCTTTTTCGGATAATGATCATTTTTGATTTATAAAACCCTTTTTTATTTTTCATTCGTTACAAATTTTTCTTATAATTTCACTGTCCAATAACCAGTCAGTGTTGTAAAATATTTCATGTGGATTTGATTTGTAGATCAAACCAGGTACAATGAAGAGAAGGTAGACCAACTTTGAAAAATTGCAAGTATAGAGGTCTACCTGTTTGGCTTGTTATGTCAGAATTACTAACAAAACAATAAAAAATAAAACAACTTGTTGCATTTATTTTGAATAAAGAATTTGAAACCGCGATAACTGAATGAAAGGTCAACATTTCTTCTCAAAATCATGTACTATATATCTCTAAAGGATTATTTTGCTACAAAAACTCTAGATTTTGTCGATGTACACGTTGAAATAAACATTTTGAAAACACCCGAATTTGAATGTTTTCTAAACAATTTTTTTGTTATTGTAAAGAAAACACATACATAAACAAATAAAGATGACATATTAAGTCAAGAAAATAAGAAAAAATTAAAATCATATGGCCATACCTTGATATCATTGTACCATGGATCAAACCCCCAAAAGAGTTTCGGTTTCTTATAATAAACTTTTTGTAAGGCCTTAAAGCCGAAGAGACCTCAGTATTTTCAGATATATTTCGCAACATTTAATATAGAAATTCATAGAGAGCCTCTAATTACTCCCTGAATCACTGGTTAAAAAACTGAGCCATGTTGGTCCGCTGTTTGGTATATTGATTGGTTACAACAGACGAACGGACAGCCCAAAATCAATTCTATTTTCCCTGATCCTAATTTGATCCGAATAACCTAATTGTAGCTGAAGGGGTTAAGAAATCAAATGTGGTACAGGGTATTATGTCTTTGTGATTTTGTTAGTAACAAACAGCTAAAGCTAAACCATATAAATTTGCAATTTATGCCATTTCCATTTGAAAACCCCCCTGTAGTTTGCTAACAAATACCGATATATGTTGAGTACAAAATGTATAAAATCAGCCCAAAGTGTATGAAGTTTGGCACATTCGACGTAATTTAGCTTGGAATAAATTAAAGTATTCTGTAAATTATAAAATTCATTCTATTCTCGGTTTATTCGGACCCGGCCTTGGGCCGAGCTTCTCCCGCCTTTGGACAAAAACTCTCACCTTTCGAACAAAATGTAAGCATTCCAAGCCAAAGTTCTAGGTGAAAGTTCGATCGTGATTTCAAGGGACAACCGTGTCCAAAAAGAATTTTTCGCTGATTTTAGGTGTATTTCAAGATGTTACAAACTGGTGAACCAAATCAATATACTCATTATTAAAACGCGGTGGGTATAAAAATTAAAAAGGACAACCAATCGACCAACTATTTGTGGGGAAATATAAATATACATGAGTGGTGAAATAATGCAAAATGATGCAGCGCCATCTATATGTTAATAATAATTATTATGGTTGGTGGCGTTACTTTATTGCCATGCCGAATATAATTATTGCCTTTTTAAGGTTTGTGTATAAGAATGTAAAAATTTATTCGCATTGCCAACCCAGCTTAATATTACAGTATCGTTTTATAAAATTAGGAAAAGGTTAATAATGAAATTCATTCTAATAATTTATAACCTCAGACAAATTTGAAAACAGTTTTGTTTAGCGAATATTGGATATGAAAAATTCCCAAACATTTTAATTAACCTGAGAACTTCGGCAAGAAGGTTCATTTATTGAAAAGGATACTTTGAAATTTCATTAAATCGAAGAATCTTTATATACCAAAAGGCGAGTTCCAAACTAAATGTAGAAGACCAGTTATAGTAGAGTAAACATCGTTCTTTTCATGACATTATTAAGATTTTGTCTATTCTATTCTGTGGCTACAATGTAGTACAGAATATTTTGCTTTGTATGTTTGTCATTCCTGTTGTAACTCCACGAAATAATCATATTCTTGGGAATTGAAAAAGGGTCAATATAGATTAAGGTTTTGGTAACGGTTCCGTCTGATCAACGCCATTTCTCAGGTTTTAATCTCAATTTTTTACCGAATTTGGTGTGGATCATAAGCTCGTATTCTAAGTAAACGGAAACCCCCTTGTCCCGATATTCGGTATGATTTAAGTCACATGATGGTGTTTGCAGTACCGCCTTCTCTGGCATACAACTGTGTGTAGAGGTTCACTTTTTCGTAGTCACCATTTAAAATTGAGAAATTTGAAGATTAAGAACATAATTTTTAATGTTATTTAAAATTTGATATTTCGAGTTCGGAATGGGTATTACCTACCACGACAAGAAATTATTTATCCGTATAGACCCCATTTAACGGAAGCTGCGTTATTTGGTGGCTTGGTCACATTTATCCATAGATTCGTATGATATCTGGTATTTTAAGTTCTAGCAAATTGGCTATAGTGGTCTACGTTTTCATATAGCCCCCACTTAACGGAGCCTCCAACTCAATTCTCATCTTTTTTGGTGGTGGTATTCCACTTTTACAATTTCTCAAATGTGTGATATTGATTCTTCGTAGTGGAAGTACCAGATGGGATGGACCGGTGAGTCCCATATTCAAACCAGATCTAATGTATGAAGAATTACTCACTCTAGATATATAGGTTGGTCTACAAAAAAATATATCTGTTACTATCACATATATTTGGACCCTGTTTTAATTTTCAATATATCTTGGATCACATTTAATGTAAACTTCAAGACGTAACATTGGTCCAGGGCTACACGAAATTATAAATTTTTTTGATATTTTCTAACCGGTTTGCTTGCATTTTACATTTTTTTTAAATTTTATTGAATTAAAGCAAAAAATGTCGGAAATAGCATTAAATTTTAGAATAAGTTTAGATTTGTTCGAATTGGTCACCTTTTGCACGAATTATGGCCTTCAAACGGTCAATGAAACATACGCATCATCACAAACATCGCACGCTGCCGAATGTTGCTTGCGGTATTTTGGCCCATTCCCGGCGAAGCGCGTGTTTAAGGTGATCGACACTTTTGTATTTTTTAGTGCAAACCTTGCTTTCCAAAATACTAAAGACACAATAGCCCAACAGATTGGTATCTGGAGATTTTGGTGGCCATTGTGCTCTGGAAATGAAGCGAGGAACCTCATTTTGTAACCATTCTTCGGTGGGGCGTGCTAAGTGCGATGGTGCTGAGTTCTGTTGGAATGTCCAAGGTCTGCGGCCAAAATGTTTGTGTGCCCAAGGCTTTAATATAACCTCCACACCTAATGACACGGTCGATTAATACAAGTGGAGAGCTACCATCGGCTGTTATGACGGCCCACACCATCGCCATGGCCGGCGCTTGAGTTCTGGTGGCCACATTTTCAGCTAACCTCTTTGGCAAGTAGGCACAATCATTTTGTTTGTTTACAAACTGCTGGACAACGAAACCTAATTCGGCCGTTCACCACTTTCGGCCAAGCGAAGAACTCTTTAGCTCTTTGGAGTCTATTTTCTTTCTGTTGCGGTTTTAGTTCTTGCACTGTTTGAAATTTCAATGGCTTTACCCCGAGCTCATTTTTCAATATTTGCCGAATGAAATATTGCGATATGTTCAGCTCACGATCCATTTTTCGGCCACTGCGACGCGGGTTTCCACCAATTCGATTCTTTACTTTTCGAGCCATTTCTACTGATGTTGCTGTTTCCTTCCGCCCACTTCCTTGACGTCGGGCTACGCAGAACACAGAAGATTTATTCAGATTTAAATGCTGGAGTGCTCTAACGATAGACACTTGTCGTTTTCCAGCCAAATATAAAGAAATCTCACTATCATGCTTGAACTCCATCACGAATAACTTTTTTTCTTCAAAATTCTCACCAAATGGTTTTTGTACGCTTGTTAACAATATAATGAGCTGTCACTGGAATGGAGCTGTCGGACGAGTGGGTTAGAAATGACAGCAGTCTGAAGTTGGTTGCAGGTTTTTCATTTCTTCCTATACAATCACATATGACATCGCGACATATTCGTGCAATATAACAAATTGACAAAAATTCCAAATTTTAACTAATCGAATTGAAACACTGTGTTACATATGCCACCTTTCCGGCAACTTGCCTCTCTGCCAGTTGTTCTGCCCTAATTGATAATTGTTGTAATTGTACCCCATTATTAATAATTTAATTATATTCCATAACAATAACCATAATGGAGAACCCTTCTCCAGGTTTCTCGATTTTTTTCCTTTACTCATATTTATCGTAACACACTTACAAACAAACAAACCAGAAAAAAAGGAAACTTCATTGTGTCAATATATCGGTGTGAAATGTCGAGGGTTCATGACCGAAATGTTTACATTGTTTTTACCAAAGCGATACTTCAGCCATGTATCCGTTTGCCTTGCTTACCGGCCGATGGTATCGGAAACAGTGTTTACACTTCGGCCGAACAATGGCTGTTCGTCACTGATTAGCATCTCAATTGCAACAGGAGTCGTGGACGTTTAGCAATTGGCGTTGCCGGTAATCGGAAACTGTTATTTGGCAATTTTGTAGTCAAGTTTCTCGTTGGCTGGATGGCAGGAAATTTTGTAGCAAACACCCCTCTTGACAAAAAAGAAAAGGTTGTTTTGTTGCTGTTTTTTGGTTTGAACTGATGAAGTGACACAATTGGTCACAATGTTGTTGCTGTTTTTTCGATTTGTTTTTGTTAAGAGTGTTAGGATTATGATTACTCTCTCACATTGCAGTGCCTTTTAATTACCCTCGTTATGTTATTATACTTTGTATTGTTATTATACTTTTGTTACAGATTTCATTTTTTCCCATTCATATTTGGCCATTTGCTGAGTTTCATATTTCTTTCAAGAGGAAGACAGTGCCCCACTTATTCCTATGGGAACATGTTATGAAATACATTAGCATTTTTTCGGATATTTATATGACAATATTCTACGATTTTTATGATAAACTGTTGGATTTCCTTGTGAGGATAAAAACGGGCACATGTCCTTTGTAATATGAGTTTGTCATTGGAATTTCCTTTTCATTGTGGGGGGCTTAGTAGTACGTTCCTTTATTTTCTTCCTTTTTACGCACTTTAATTCCAATTGATACGGATATCAATAATCGATACTGTTTTCTACAGATTTTATTAATTTGAAGGTGTTACTAATCGATCCACTTAGATTTAGATTAAAGACGAATGTTATTCTCAATACTTTATTTGAGTATCTGATTTCAGTAAAGGTATTTTAATATGTAGAACGACAAAAGAAATGTGAAATGAAAATGAAGATAATCGCTTAATACATTAAAAACTACACCTTGCCAAGTTCATTGAAGAAGAAAATGTTAGTAAACTCGACGAAAAAGTATTTGTAGCTAAAGTCTTTAAGGAAAAAAGGAGAGCAGATGGGTCTGCTGTACCACCTTTTAAATACAGGGTGGGATGTAAAAACTTCAACCAACTTCAGACTGCTGTCATTTCTAAGCCACTCGTCCGACAACTGTTAAAATTATACCTGTGACAGCTCATTATATAGTTTACAAGCGTACAAAAACATTTTGGTGAGAATTTTCCAGAAAAAAAGCTACTCGAAAACCACAAGTGGCTATCGTTAGAACACCCCAGCATTTAAATGTGAATAAATATATTTTGTCTCGTACCAGTGTTCGTTGCCATTATACTGGTAGCGTAGCCCGACGTCAAGGAAGTGGACGGAAGAAAACAACAACATCAGCAGAAATGGTTCGAAAAAAAAAGAAGCGACTCGGGTTAAAGCCATTGAAATTCCAAAAAGTGCAAGAACTTACACCGCAACAGAAAGAAAATAGACTCAAAAGAGCTAAAGAGTTGCCACGCTTGGCCGAAAGTGGTGAAATGCCGAATTTGGTTTTCCCCGATGAGAAAACATTCATTGTCCAGCAGTTGGTAAACAAACAAAATGATCGTGTTTACTTGCCAAAGAGGTCAGCTGAAAATGTGCACCTTCGTTTGGCCACCAGAACTCAGGCCATGGTGATGGTGTGGGTCGCCATAACAGCCGATGGTTGCTCTCCACTCGTATTAATCGACCGTGGCATCAGAATAAATGCCGAATATTATCGCGAAAATATTCTGGAGGGTGTATTAAAGCCTTGAGCACGCAAAAATTTTGGCCCCAGACCTTGGACATTCCAACAGAACTCAGCACCATCGCACTCAGCACGCGCCACCCAACAATGGTTACAAATTGAGGTTCCTCGCTTCATTTCCAGCGCATAATGGCCACCAGAATCTTCGGATACCGATCCGTTGGACTATTGTGTCTGGAGTATTTTGGAAAGCAAAGTTGGCACTAAAAAATACCAAAGTGTTGATCACCTCAGGCAAGTGTTTCGCCGGGAATGGGCCAAAATACCGCAGCGCAACATTCGGGCAGCGTGTGATGGTTTTATTGACCGTTTGAAGGCTATAATTCGTGTCAAAGGTAACCAATTCGAACAAATCTAAACTTAATCTAAAATGTGTTGCTATTTCCGAAATTTTTTTTGCTTTCATTCAATAAAACTTAAAAAAAAATGTAAAAATTATGGCGTTTGACTTTATTGCAATTTTTTTATCTCACCCTGTATATTCAACCGATTTTGGGGTAATTTGGTGCACAAATAGCCAATATCAGTCCAAATGTCCTGAATTTTGGTACATCCGACCGAATTCAGTCTAAAAGCAAGTACATCAGATTTGGAGAAAATCGATTCAGATATAGTTATAGCTCCCGTACATATGTTTTATCCGATTTGGTGTTTAAGTCCCTTACATTCGTTATATGCATTCGACAGCAATGATATTTAGTACCGTATATTTTTTAGAGCTCGGAAATACCTTTGCCAAATTTTATTGTATATATCCTTAATCCGATTTCAGGTTTAATGTGCAAATAATAGCTAATACCAGCCCAAGTCGAGTGAATTTCGGGTCGTACGTTTTCACTTGGTGGAACTCGGCTCTGATACATATTTTTTTTTTTATTTAATCCTTCTTGAAGTGATATCATGCACTCTACAGCCATTTGGCTGGCATTTATTTGGTAAGAAATATAAAAATATCTCCGTCAAATTTAGTGAAAATCGATTAAGAATTGGATAACCTTCCCATATATATTAGTTCGCCCTGAAGCGAAATTTTAACTACTCTAAAGCCAAATGTTGATAGGTGGTATGATCTACTTCAAATTAAGTCTTTTGCTACAGAAGCTCTAGTAAATGTTCAAAGTGGTGTAGGTATCATATTGTCGGCCCCGCCCGACTTTTGACTTTTTCTTTTTTTTTTTTTTCAAGTAGTGTTTTGTTTTTCGTAATATTGCAGAATGTGTGCCAAAATTGAGAAAAATGGTCGCATTTGGGGTACAAAACCGATGGACCCAAACCGAAAATGAGCAAGGAGTGACCGTTACGTCATCAGACCCTGTTGCACAGCTCAGGCGAACTAAGCTCGAATTTCTAAACAAAAACAGAATATTATTTGGTGGAACCTTCAGATTATCTCTTTCTTTAGATCAAACACTGAAGCCAGTGCAATTCTCAACACAATGTCGTATTATGCGAATCTTTTTTTTTTTTTTTTTAAATTCACGACTCCAAATTCTTCGTAATCTCTTTCAAACATAATCCCACCATACTTGACTGTTCCGTAGTATTAGAATTATAATATTATATACCATGAATCTCTTTTATGCGCTTATTGTATACCAGTACTTAATAAGCAGTTATCACCCGTTATTACTTCCATATGTCAAAAGTGGCATTCAACGAAGAATCATTTACGTACTCATATTTCATACTTGCGTACACATGTATAGTTTGCTGTCACCGTAATGACACAAACCTGACCTTTAAATGCCTAGAGGGATATACTCATGAAATGGCAACAACAACAAATGACAACAACTGTTGTAATTATATTAGCGAAAAGCAACAAACAAAAAAGGAGGAATCCTTTGGAAACCATTTTCCAGCTGTGAATTTTATTTGATTTTTATTAGATTCTCTGTTGCAAATCTAAGGGTTGCCATTACCAACGGTGGTTGAGGCGGTGGGAAGGGGGGTTGGTTTGGTTTGTTACAATGATGAGTGTTTAGAAAATGAATATTAAAAATAAAAATTTCATAAAATCTTTTTTTAATTAAATGAAGCCTTGGCACTTTTTTTGTTTTGTGGGAATTATTCTATTTCGGTGATAAAGAAATCGAAAATTAATAACTTTTCGTAAAATAATTTTTTTTGAGTTGAAAATGAAAAATTCTCCAGAAAATGTGACCGCCTCTATAAAACGGAAGGACATTATAAATTGCTCATTCCGTTTGCAAAATCTCACAATACAGGGTGAGATGAAAAAACTGCAACCAACTTCAGACTGCTGTCATTTCTAATCCACTCGTCAGATATCTATTAAAATTATTCCAGTGACAGCTCATTATATTGTTTTCAAGTGTAAAAAAGCATTTTGGTGAGAATTTTCCAGGAAAAAAAGTTATTCGTGATGGAATTCAAGCGTGATAGTGTGATTTCTTTATATTTGGCTGGAAAACCACAAGTGGCTATCGCTACAACACTCCAAAATTTAAATGTGAATAAATCTTTTGTGTCTCGTACCATCGCTCGTTACCGTGCTACTAGTAGCGTAGCACGACATCGAGGAAGTGAACGGAAGAAAACAGCAACATCAGCAGAAAAGCTTCGAAAAGTAAAGAAGCGACATGATCGAAACCCGCGTCACAGTGGCCGAAAAATTACTCGCAAGCTGAACATATCGCAATAATCCATTCGGCAAATATTGAAAAATGAGCTCGGGGTAAAGCCATTGAAATTTCAAAAAGTGCAAGAACTTACACTTCAACAAAAAGAAAATAGACTCAAAAGACTTAGAGTTGCTTCGCTAGGCCGAAAGTGGTGAACTGCCGAATTTGGTTTTCTCCGATGAGAAAACCTTGGTTGTGAAGCAGTTTGTAAACAAACAAAATGAGCGTGTTTACTTGCCAAAGAGGTCAGCTGAAAATGTGCACCTTCGGTTGGCCACCAGTACTCAAGCGCCGGCCATGGTGATGGTGTGGGCCGCCATAACAGCCGATAGTCGCTCTCCGCTCGTATTAATCGTAGCATCACAATAAATGCCGAATATTATCGCGACCTTCGACATTCTGAGCGCCATAACACTCAGCACTCGCCACCCAGGAATGGCGAGGTTTCTCGCATCATTTCCAGCGCAAAATGACCACCAAAATCAGTGGATACCAATCCGTGGGACTACTGTGTCTGAAGTATTTTGGAAAGCAAGGTTGGCACTAAAAAATACCAAAGTGTCGATCACCTCAAGCAAGCGCTTCGCCGGGTATGGTCCAAAAAACCGCAGAGCAACATTCGACCAGCGTGTGACGGTTTCATTGGCCATTTGAAGGCCATAATTCTTTCCAAAGGTGACCAATTCGAAAAAATCTAAACTTATTCTAAAATTTGATACTATTTCCGACATTTTTCGTTTTCATTCAATAAAATTCAAAAAAAAAAAAAATTAAAAATTATGGCGCTTGACTTTGTTGCAGTTTTTTATCTCACCCTGTAATTGTTATTATGTATTTATAAGATCCACAGAAGATATTCTATTGATAGTATCCCTTCACTGATTTTCAATCTAGATAAGACATGAAGATTTGATCTTTTATTTTTGATGGGTTGGGGTTGTAAGTTATGTGTTTGTTTCCAACTTATAAGCAGATGTGTATATTAGGGCCTCCAGTAGAATAATCCATACAAAAATTATACAATATTTCCAAAAAAAATAAAAAGCTGCGAAGTTCGGTTGAGCCCCCACCATTTGGAAGGAACTCGTAAAATGTTAAGAAAATATTGTCGAAAATGCTGTTTAAATTAGCGTTATTTGGAGGCTATACAAAGTCGAGGAACTGCATATGCACACATAGGCTGCAGTACCCATTAGGACCTTTAAATACGAAATTAAAACAATTCCTTTGAATAATGTCGCTAGTATGACAAAAATGACGAAAAAAGGAGATGCTCTCATATGTGAGATATACGAATACGTGGACCTGCATATACAATATTCTGTCATTGAAATTTAAAACAGTTCCCATAAAATCATCAAAATCCCGAATATCGGGAGGTATCGTTATACGGCGAAGGTATGGAGTTTGATACGCAAATTTTCGTCATAGTCTGTAGTATACATTACCAACTTTAAATACGAAATTTCAGTAAATTGAATCCAATATCATGAAAATACCGGCTATTGGAAGGTACCGTTATATAGGGGCTTTACGAACTGAACCTGCCTACAGACAAAAAATGATAATTTTTGCGACATTATTCAATATTTATTCATTATTCAAATTTGGTATTTGAAGTTCGAAATGGATACTCCAGCCTAAGACAAGAAATTGTCTTTGCAGGTCCACGTCTTCGTATAGCCCCCCCCCCCCTATTACGGTACCTCCCAATTTTCGGTATTTTTGATGATTTTAGCGACATTATTCATCGGAGTAGTTTCAAATTACGTATTTAGAGTTCGTAATGGGAACTATAGTCTGTGACAGAAAAGGTCTTCGTATAGGACCCATATATCAGTACCTCCCTATATTCGGTATTTTGACGATTTTAGGTACAATACGCACAGAAATTGTTTAAGATGTCGTATTTGAAGTTTGTAATGGATGCTACAGCTTTTAAAAGAAAATTGTCTATGCAGGTCCAGGTCTTCATATAGCTCCGATATAACGGTATCTCCATATATACGGTATTTTGATGATTTTATCTACATTTCCAAATTCGTTCCAAATGATGGAGGGTATTCAAAGTTCGACCCGGCCGAACTTACTGATTTTTAACTTTTTACATTTTGCGATTTTCTTAAAAACTATAGGCCTAACTCAATATTTCAAACTTTCGTAAAGATCGGGTAATAATCACGACGGGTGATTACAATTTAACATGGCTAAACGCGTGGACGAAAACAAACGGGTAAATCAACTCAGTTTGGCGAGATAATAAGATCTATATATAACGAAAGCGTACTACCTATAAACGTGTTTCAGAAGGTGTTTAATAAATACAAAATCTATATAACGAGGTTTATCAATGTCGATTATAAATAATATTTTACCCATGGACGACCCGTAGACGTTATTCTACCTATAGAGGTCTTGTTTAATATATATAGATATTCTCGATTACGAGAATACCTATAGCAGATCTTCTATATGTATTTTACCTACATTGAAGTGAAATTATTCAGAGAAACTTGTCCTTTTTCTGGAACCTGTACCCCTCCATTACAACTACAATAAAGTATCGGAAAACAGATTGAAACTCTTAATATTATGTGAAGAATTGAAAGCGTAATTGGGGTTAAAGACGACATTAATATGATATCACAATTTGAGCCTTGAACAAATAAATAAAGTCAAATCACAAATCATTCCCACGGTTGTTGAAATACAAAAACCAAAAAAAAAAAAAGAAAGAAATCCCCCATAGCTGTGAAAACAACAACTGCAACTAATAAAACAACAATATTAATTTAAAGATTCCATAGCGCACAAAGAAATGGCAACACAAAATACCAAATATAGCCCAGAAAAGCAAACAAGCAAACATAACCAAGGATGTTAATGTTGTTATCCTTATTCTCATGGTTACAAAACGAAATCAACATTCAAAAGCATCACTTTTCGAAATCCTCGGCAAATAAGCAGGTGTAACAAGGGTGATGATGATGGTGGTGGTAGCTGGTGGCCTGACTGACTGACTGACTGACAGACTGACAGACAAACTGGTTGTTGAATGCCACAAAGAAACATACCTTTGCGCGAATTGAGAAACATAAACGAAATCTATGCCCATTTCAGGTTGTTAATTTTGAACATGCCCCAAGTGGAATGAGTTCAGAGTTCATTTGATATTTATCTTTGAACCGCAGAAAAACAAACATTTCATTTCAGCCAAAAGAATAAAATATAGACACAAAAGAAACAAACAGCGGAGATGCCAAAGGAGCCACCGAAAATGGCGTGGCTGATGGATGGACGGACGGATTCGTAACAGACTCAAACAAGGCCCGCCTAGCAATCAAAACCATACCGCAAATACTTTGTATTTTGCTTGCCAGTCTATTTGTCTGTTTTAAATAACTATTCGACATTTTTTTTCCTCTAACGAGGATGCCAATTTTTCCATCAAATGATGAGCCACTCTCACTCAGTCGCGGTGCATTGCAAATTCTAAAGAAATCGTTTCAACCTGATTGTGTGTCAGTCAAAAACTGTTTTCTTTGTAGAATTTACACAAAATAGAATTCACAAAAGGATTCAATTCCATTAACTAAACAGTAGAAGAAAACCACAATGAAAACGCCAAGTGTGGAAAAGTATCAATTACCCTTTGCCATGAATGCCATTCAAGGAGATTTAATTTCTCTCCATTGAGTCGCATGAGAATTTTCGCAAGACAATGCAACTGAAAATGTTGCAATGTCAGGAGTTATGACGCAATAACATCATTATACAATATTAAGCCGATAGTCAAGTGTTCTCACAATCATTATTATTTGGTTTTTGGGAACAGGCTTGTCATGTTTCAAATGTCAGGTGTAAAGGGTAATGGATATCCATCACAGATCGTAAAAATGATGATGAGAACAATAAAATGTAATGCAATAAAGCCGCAATCATTTTAGCTATTTTGCGCATCAATATTATAGAAATGAATCTTAAAGGGTAATAACGGCGGCTCCTTTAAGAAAATTGAAACGGGTATAGATCTGTAAATTCAGTAACAGGCAGATATGGAAACAAGCTGTAAAACCTGGAAGTACGGACAACTTTACAACCCCAGTACGTATATTTAAATATGAGATTGAACTGTGTAAACCGATGAGGAAAAAGCACCCCTTGGTGACTCACTCAAGGATTAACACGCTTAAAAGTATCAGTTAGTTTTGCCCAGAAATGTACGGATGAGATAAAAAAAGTAAAAAAGCTGTAAATTCGACCAAGCCGAACTTTGAATACCCTCCACCATTTGGTACAATTTTGGCAATTTTCCAAAAAATAAAATCCGTTAAAAATTTTGTTTAAATCTTAAAAATACCTAATTTAGCCGTATATTAGGTTCTATACGACGACGTGGACCTGCATAGGCAACTTTTGTCATAAGCCATTACAATATTCAAATGCGAAACGTAAAAAAAATCGGTTTAAAATGTTGCTAAAATCATTAAAATACCGAATATAGGTAGGTACCATGGGGGGTTATAAAACGTGAACTTGCACAGACAATTTTCTGGTATAGGTTGTAGTATCTATTACGAACTTCAAATAACAAATTTGAAAAAGAAAATTATGGTGAACAATGTCGCTAAAATCATCGAAATACCGAACATCGGGAGGTACCTTTATATGGGAGCTATACGAAGACGTGGAACTGTACAGACAATTTTCTGGCATAGGTTGTAGTATCCATTACGAACTTCAAATACGAAATTTGAAACAATTCCGGCAAATAATGCCGCTAAAATCATCAAAATACTGAATAATGGGGGGGTACCGTTATATGGGGACTATACGAAGACGTGGACCTGCACAGACAAATTTCTGTCATAGGCTGTAGTATTCATTACCAAATTTGAAATAGTTCCGGTAAATGTCTCCAAAATCATTAAAATTACCAATATCGGGAGGTACTGAATCAATTCCGGTAAATAATGTCGCTAAAATCATCAAAATACCGCATATCGGGAGGTACCGTTATATGGGGGCTATACGAAGACGTGGGCCTACATGGCCCATTTTTAATACCAAACACATTTGAGTAAATTTTTATCAACTTACTTCATTTCGTTCGGAAGCTAAAGTCATTTCCACAGACGAATAGACGGACAGACGGACGGACAATGCTAAATCGACATAGAATTTTATGCTGCTCAATAATATATATACTTTGTGGGGTCTAAAATGTATATTTGGAGGTGTTACAAACGGAATGATAAACTTAATATACCCTCCATACTATGGTGGAGGGTATAAAAATGCAACAAAGTCAAACGCCATAATTTTTACATTTTTTTTAGATTTTATGAATGAAAGCAAAAAATGTCGGAAAAAGCATCAAATTTTAGAATAAGTTTAGATTTGTTCGAATTAGTCATCTTTGGCACGAATTATGGCCTTCAAACGGCCAATGAAACCGTCACACGCTGCCCGAATGTTGCTCTGCGGTTTTTTGGCCCAAAACCCGTCGAAGCGCTTGCTTGAGGTGATCGACACTTTTGTATTTTTTAGTGCCAACCTTGCTTTCCAAAATACTACAGACACAATAGTCCAACGGATTGGTATCCGGAGGTATTTGGTGGCCATTGTGTGCTGGAAATGAAGCGAGGAACCACATTTTGTAACCATTCTTGGGTGGCGCGTGCTGAGTGCGATAGTGCAGAGTCCTGTTAGAATGTCCAAGGTCTGCGGCCAAAATGTTGGCGTGCCCATGGCTTTAATACACTCTCCAGCATATTTTCGCGATAATATTGGGCACCATCACCATGGCCGGCGCTTGAGTTCTGGTGGCCAATCGAAGGTTCACATTTTCATCTGACTTTGGCAAGTAAACACGATCATTTTGTTTGTTTACAAACTGCTGGACAACGAACATTTTCTCATCGGAGAAAACCGAATTCGGCAGTTCACCACTTTCGGCCGAGCGAAGCAACTCTTTAGCTCTTTTGAGTCTATTTTCTTTCTATTGCGTCTTCACCCCGACCTCGAATGCCGACGTCCGACGACGATTGCCGAATGGAATATTGTGTTATGTTCAGCTCACGAGCCATTTTTCGGCCACTGCGACGCGGGCTGATCAAACAATTTCTGCTGATGTTGCTGTTCTCTTCCGTCCACTTTTTTGACGTCGGGTTACGCTACCAATATCACGCTAACGAGCAATGATACGAGACACAAACGATTTATTCACATTTAAATGCTGGAGCCACTTGTGGTTTTCCAGCCAAATATAAAGAAATCACACTATCACGCTTGAATTCCATCACGAAGAACTTTTTTCTGGAAAATTCTTACCAAAATGCTTTTGCTCGTTTGTCAACAATATAATGGGCTGTCACTGCAATAATATTAACAGCTGTCGGAGTAGTGGCTTAGAAATGACAGCAGTCTGAAGTTGGTTGCAGTTTTGTCATCTCACCCTGCATACCCTCAGCCAATGTTCGACTATTTAAATATATGACTTCTGTAATGATTATTCCAATTGTTGACCCTCTATGAAATAGGTTCCGAAGGCATGGACCAATATTTTCCATTTCGTATTTGACATAATTTAGTATGATATACATTTTGCGACGCGCCAGGTTCAAAATCTTGAACCCTATTGTGGGGCATGTACCAGAAGAAATGGTCCGGTCTCTACCATCTTTATAACAGATATTGTGTTGATGGAAATATTGAGATGTACCAAGTCTGGAATGGAATCGTATACTGATTTCGCGTTTTATGAGCATCATGGATATTTGATATTTGGATCCTTTGTGCGGGAGGTTCCAGAAGGCTTAAAACCTCGGCTTAAAAAAATATAGTTATGTGGGTAATTTGAAGAAAATCGGTCTCTTACGAGAGCATCGCATTTTAAAAGAGTTATAATCATTATTCCCCCTTGTGGGGGAGGTACAAGAAGGAGTGGGATGATGCATCCCATCTCTACAGCTGATATTGTGTTAGTAGAAATATTGGGATGTGTGAAATAAGAAAAAACCGGATGCTTCTTTTGGATTTTATAATCGTTTTGGTTATTCAAAACTTGACCCTTTGTGGGGAAGGTACCAGAAGGAATGGTCCGATCTCTACCACCTATATAACAAATCTTGTGTTGATAGAAATATTGAGATGTATCAAGTTTAAATGGAATCGGATGCTAATTTGGGGTTTTATCAGTTTCATGGATATTCAAAATTTTGACCAATTGTGGGGAAGGTACCAGAAGGAGTTGACCGATATATCCCATCTTCACATCCGACCTTGGGTAAATAAAAATATTGTGATGTGTGTAATTTGAAGACTATCGGGCTTTTGCATTACAATTTTATAAGAGTTATAACTATTCAAAATTTCGACCGTTTGTGGGGGAGGTATTTTATGAAGAGGAGCGATAATGTCCATTTTGGCACCTTACCTAAAACTCATGGAAATAAATGGGATTATTCTTTCTCTTTCAGTACAGTAGAATATGTTTATGAAAATTTCTAGGGAGGAACGAGAAACAGTGGGCCGATATTGCGCATCTCTGAACTTGATATAAGTTTGATAATACAGGGTTGCCCATATTCGACGAACCTTTGGGCCTTTTGGGCCCATTCCAATCGACGAGGCTTGTCCGCAGGTAACATTCTTTGCGTCAATTGAATTTTGTACGGGAACAAATGCAAATCAATGCGAATAATCCGTTGTAAAGTGGACCGAGCCATGCCCAACTGCTGAGAATGGCGTTTTTGGGATGTTCTTGGGGACCTCTCAACACTGGCTCGTACGGCAGCGATATTCTCGGCCGATCGCCTTGGTCGACTTTTATATGGCCTCTTCGGATTAGAAAGAGCCTTACCAGTCGAAAATGTTCCGTATAAACGCTTAATGGTGTTCTTAGAAGGCGCACTTCTCACATTTTTTAATGTTTTGTGAGTTTTCACAATTGACTTCTTCTGTTGAATGTAAATTTCAACTATTTCAGAGCGCTCGCGTGGCGTGTATTGGTTCATGGTAAAAATCTGCTTGGACTGACGCTTCAAACGTTATGATTATTCCAATAGTTGACCCTCTTGAAATAGGTTCCGAAGGCATGGACCAATATTTTCCACTTCTTATCGGACATAATTAAATATGATATAAATGTTGCGACGCGCCAGGTTCAAAATCTTGAACCCTATTGTGGGGCAGGTACCAGAAGAAATGGTCCGGTAGTTATGTGGGTAATTTGAAGAAAATCGGTCTCTTACGAGAGCATCGCATTTTAAAAGAGTTATAATCTTGTGGGGGAGGTACCAGAAGCAGTGGTATTGTGTTGGTAGAAATAATGGGATGTGTGAAATAAGAAGAAAACTTTAAGCTTAATTTTGATTTTATAATCGTTTTGGTTATTCAAAACTTTGACCCTTTGTGGGGCAGGTACGAGAAGAAGTGGTCCGATTTCTACCATTATTATAACAGATCTTGCGTTGATAGAAATATTGAGATGTACCAAGCCTTAATAGAATCGGATGTTAATTTCGAGTTTTATCATTTTCATGGATATTCAAAATTTTGACCCTTTGAGGAGAAGGTACCAGAAGGAGTTGACCAATATGGAATATATTGGGTTAAAAAAATATTGTGATGTGTGTAATTTGAAGACAATCGGGCTTTTACATCGCAATTTTATAAGAGTTATAATTATTCAAAATTTCGACCGTTTGTGGGGGAGGTATTTAATGAAGTGGAGCGATAAACTAAAACTCCTGAAAATAATTGGATGTTCAAAGTTGAAGCAAAATGGGATTATTCTTTCTCTTTCAGTACAGTAGAATGTGTTTATGAAAATTTCTAGGGGAGGAAACAGAAACAGTGGATCGATATTGCGCATCTCTGAACTTGATATAAATTTGATAATAATGTTACGATATACCAAGTTTAGACCAAATCGGATACTCCTTTCGAGAGTCATCGTGCACACTAGCCAGATAGACGGACGGACGAACATCGCTAGATCGACTCCAAATTTCCTGAAACGGATTTGGTCCAAAGAAACCTAGGGTATATTTCGATGAGGCATGCTTTGTAGGTATCAAACGATATATACCCTCTCCAGTGGCTGAGGGTAAAAAAACGACGATTTAAAACACCCTAGAAATGTGAAAAACTCTGTAATAAAGGAGACATGGCCAAATAATGCGCCTAAATGCGAAAAACTCAATAATAAAGGAGCTATTGCCAAAATAAGAAAATGAAATATGAAAAACTAAATAATAAAGGAGTTATGGCCACAATATTACCCTAAATGCGAAAAACTCAATAATAAAGGAGTTATGGCAAAACTAAGAAAAAGAACGATTTAAAACACTCTAAAAATGCGAAAAACACAATAATGAAGGAGTTATGGCCAAAATAAGAAAATGTAATGTTCAATGTTTATAAACAACCATTTAAAACAATTAAAATGCGAAAAACTCAAGAATAAAGGAGTTATGTCCAAAATAAAAAAATTGAATTAAAAATCTATATGGAAGTACTGTATTTCAAGTCTTACGCCCACCTTGCCTACATGACATCCGATATATCTGCTACAAAGAATAATAAAAATAATAAGTTTTATTTCTTAAAATCTGAACATGTTCCAAATGAGGGGTACTGGGGTAATTTACTCATTTCAAATATTTTTCCAAATCAAAATTGACATATTCATCTTTGTTTACACAAATGCCCGGACGTCAAACACTTTTTCCGGCCACACATCTGTGTCAAAGACACGATGTTTAGTGGGGGGCAGACAGTTCGGCTTCCTTTACTTTGTTATTAATTGGCATTCCGCCTTTCCATGTCATCTTCGTCATCTCCAACGACGATGGTGGTCGTCGTCGGGCTCATCATTATAAGAATAACATCAAATTTGAGTGACAAACAATCCACAGCGAACCACTTAAGATATGAAAAGAAAACACCAAAAAACAACAACATGCCACTTCGGCGGCTTGCATTGAAAACCAAACTGAATAACTACTTTGGAAACTGAAATCTCAATATTGAAAGTATTGGTAGTAAGTAGCTGGTGTTGTTGTTCCTCGCTTGCTGCAACATGGTAGCATTTTATGCAAATTAGTTGAAGTGACAATTATGAGTTTATGTTTTTTCGTTTTGTGGTTTCCTTCAATCAATGCACTGAGTGTGGATTTCAAGTGCAGTGGGTGTTCGAAGTGTCAAATATAACCCAAGATGACACTTCATTGATGGTAAAACCCCTAAGACGTGTATGTTGTTTAGACGCAGCAACCATCTAAAAATTGTGGTTATGGGAAATGAAAATGTACTAAATGCAGATTTAATAATTAATTTGCTGTCTTTAGTCAAATAGACAATAACACATTCCCACTGGAACATTTAACAAAGAGATAGGTTTGTCAACTCACACCCTTCCGATCATATATATACAAAGAAATTGTCAAACATAATATATTCAGAAATACTTCATAAAAAACAACGAAAGTAACCATTATTTTAAATTTTTTTTAAGTTTTAACCTCTACTGATTTATATTGCTAAATAAAGTCTGAATCAGTAAGCCATACACTTCCCCATTCAGAAAAGACATTCATTTAAGAGGTGCTACTGAATGCCAAGATCATGAGACACCAACTGTTAACAAACAAGTGACATTGTCATATGCATCGAAAATCATGTTCCTACAGGTATGCCTGATGGATGTGGTAAGATTTTAAATTTGTGGTTCGTAAATGGACACCTCTAACAAGTGTCCAAATTTTAATTAATTATACCCTCAGCCATATGGCTACAGAGGGTATATATCATTAGATACGGTCAAAACGTGTCTAGTCGAAATAACGGTTTTAGACCCTACGTCCTTTCTGACCAAATCCGTTTCAGAACATTTGGAGTCGATCTAGCCATGTCCGTAATATTTTTGTCAAACTTAGATCGAGTTCGGAGATGGGCAATATCGGTCCACTTCTGCTGGTACCTTTCCCACAAAAGGTAGAAATTTTCTAAACATTTATTTTTTGTACAGAAAGAGAAAGGATAATCCGATTCGGCTCCAACTTTGCAAATCCAAATATTTGCGTCAGTGCTAGGTCAGGTGTGAAAAGAGACAATATCAGTACACTCCATCAAGTACCTCTACTACAAATGGTCATAATTTTGAATAATTACAACTCTTATAAAAGGTGATGTAAGAATCCGATTGTCTTGAAATTTCATACATCTCAATATTTATATTAACCCAAGGTCTGGTGTTAAGATGGACAATATCGGTCCACTCCTTCTGGCACCTCACCCACAAAAGATCGAAATTTTCAAAAAATATATTCTTTGCAGAATGCGAAGCAATAATCTAATTTTGCAAATCGTCATATTTGCACAAGTTCTAGGTCGCGTGTAATTACAACTCTCATAAAATCTGATGTAAGAGTCCGATTGTCCTCAAATTTCACATATCCTACTATTTTGATGAACACAAAATCTGGTTGTAACACGGAATATATCGGTCCACTCCTTCTGATACCTCCCCCACAAACGCTCAAAATTTTGAATATCCATGAAGTTCATAAAAAGCGAAATCAACATCCGATTTCATTCCAGACATGGTACAACAGAGTATCAGGTGTTACAGTTATATGAGGCTATACGAAAACGTGGACTTCTATGGCCATTGTCTGCTAAAGAAGACGGTGTATATTAAGAGTACCAAATACCAATTTTTATATAATTCTGTTTAAAATTGTACCTAAAATCGTAAAAATACCTAGAGATAAATTTATGTGAGGACTATACGAAAATGTGGACCTCTATAGTAAATTATTTAGCAGAATAGGTGGTACCTCTAACGAATTCCAAATATCAAGGTTGAGATAATTCTGTTGAAAAAATTATCAAAATAGCGTTATATAGGAGCCATGCGTAGACGTGGATTCGCTGCATAGAACATTTTTGTCATGGAAGGTAGTATCCATTACGAACTTCATATACCGAATCTTAAACAATTTTGGTGAAAAGTACGACATAAATCATCAAAATACCGAATTTCAAAACATAGACTTTAGTGGACAGTTATATTCGAGGATGTTTCGTATATACCGGAAAAAAATTGTGACAAAAACAACCAAACCCCCTAAAACCTGCCTGCACAGCTGTATGGGGCCTATACCAAAACTTGGAGCCGTGACAAAACTGCAACAGACTTCAGACTGCTGTCATTTCTAAGCCACTCGTCCGACAGCTGTTAAAATTATTCCAGTGACTCATTATATTGTTTACAAGCGTACAAAAGTATTTTGGTAAGAATTTTCCAGAAAAATTGTTATTCGTGATGAAATTCAAGCGTGATAGTGTGATTTCTTTATACAGTCTGAGATAAAAAACCGCACCAAAATCAAACGCCATAATTGTTAACGCCATTTTTTTTTAAATTTTATTGAATGAAAGCAAATAAATGTCGGAAATAGCATCAAATTTTAGAATAAGTTTAGATTTTTGCGAATTGGTCACCTTCGGAGCGAATTATGGCCTTCGAACGGCCAATGAAACCGTCACACACGCTTGAGGTGATCGACACTTTGGTATTTTTTAGTGCCAACCCTGCTTTTAAATATTCCAGACACAATAGTCCAACGGACTGGTATCCGGAGATTTGGCTGAGTGCAATGTTGCTGAGTCCAGTTGGAATGTCCAAGGTCTGCGGCCAAATTGTTTGCGTGCCCTTTAATACATACTCCACAATATTTTCGCGATAATATTCGGCATTTATTCTGATGCCACTGTCGATTAATACGAGCGGAGAGCGATCATCGGCTGTTATGGCGGCCCACACCATCGCCATGGCCGGCGCTTGAATTCTGGTGGCCAACCGAAGGTGCACATTTTCAGCTGACCTCTTTGGCAAGTAAACACGATCATTTTGTTTGTTTTCAAACTGCTCGACAACGAATGTTTTCTCATCGGAGAAAACTAAATTCGACAGTTCACCACTTTCGGCCAAGCGAAGAAACTCTTTAGCTCTTTTGAGTCTATTCTCTTTCAGTTGCGGTGTAAGTTCTTGCCCTTTTTGGAATTTCAATGGCTTTACCCCGAGCTCATTTTTCAATATTTGCCGAATGGAATATTGCGATATGTTCAACTCACGAGTTATTTTTCGGCTACTGCGTCGCGTTTCGATTAAGTCGCTTCTTTAATTTTCGAACCATTTCCGCTGATGTTGCCTTTTTTCTTCCGTCCACTTCCTTGACGTAACCAGCGATGGTATGAGACGCAACAGATTTATTCACATTTTAATGCTGGAGTTCTCTAACGATAGCCTCTTGTGGTTTTCCAGCCAAAGATATCACACTATCACGCTTGAATTCCATCACGAATAACTTTTTTTCTGGAAAATTCTCACCAAAATGCTTTTGTATGCTTGTAAACAGTATAATGGGCTCTGGTTGCAGTTTTTTAATTTCACCCTGTATAGCTCCAAGTTTTAGTATAGGCCCCATATAGCTGTGCTGGCAGGTTCAAGTGTGTTTGTTTGTTTTTGTCACAATTTTTTTCCAGTATGTACGAAACATCCTTGAATAGAACTGTCCACAAAGGTCCATGTTTTGGAATTCGGTATTTTGATGATTTGTGTCACACTTTTCACCAAAATTGTTTAAGATTCGGTATATGGAGTTCGTAATAAATATTACCTTCCATGACAAAAATGTTCTATGCAGATCCACGTCTTCGCATACCTCTTATATAACGATATTTTGATAATTTTTTCAACAGAATTATCTCAAATTTGGTATTTGGAGTTCGTTAAAGGCATCACCTATTCTGCTAAATAATTGAGGTCCACGTTTTCGTATAGTCCTCACATAATGTATCTCCAGCTTTTTTTTATGATTTTAGCTACACTTTTAAACATAATTATATAAAACTTGGCATTTGGAGCTCTTAATATACACCGTCTTCTTTGGCAGACAATGGACATAGAAGTCCACAGACGTGGATCTGCATAGAACATTTTTGTCATGGAAGGTAATATTTATTACGAACTCCATATACCGAATCTTAAACAATTTTGGTGAAAAGTGTGACACAAATCATCAAAATACCGAATTCCAAAACATGGACCTTTGTGGACAGTTCTATTCAAGGATGTTTCGTACATACTGGAAAAAAATTGTGACAAAAACAAACAAACACACTTGAACCTGCCAGCACAGCTATATGGGGCCTATACTAAAACTTGGAGCTATACAGGGTGAAATTAAAAAACTGCAACCAGAGCCCATTATACTGTTTACAAGCATACAAAAGCATTTTGGTGAGAATTTTCCAGAAAAAAAGTTATTCGTGATGGAATTCAAGCGTGATAGTGTGATATCTTTGGCTGGAAAACCACAAGAGGCTATCGTTAGAGAACTCCAGCATTAAAATGTGAATAAATCTGTTGCGTCTCATACCATCGCTGGTTACGTCAAGGAAGTGGACGGAAGAAAAAAGGCAACATCAGCGGAAATGGTTCGAAAATTAAAGAAGCGACTTAATCGAAACGCGACGCAGTAGCCGAAAAATAACTCGTGAGTTGAACATATCGCAATATTCCATTCGGCAAATATTGAAAAATGAGCTCGGGGTAAAGCCATTGAAATTCCAAAAAGGGCAAGAACTTACACCGCAACTGAAAGAGAATAGACTCAAAAGAGCTAAAGAGTTTCTTCGCTTGGCCGAAAGTGGTGAACTGTCGAATTTAGTTTTCTCCGATGAGAAAACATTCGTTGTCGAGCAGTTTGAAAACAAACAAAATGATCGTGTTTACTTGCCAAAGAGGTCAGCTGAAAATGTGCACCTTCGGTTGGCCACCAGAATTCAAGCGCCGGCCATGGCGATGGTGTGGGCCGCCATAACAGCCGATGATCGCTCTCCGCTCGTATTAATCGACAGTGGCATCAGAATAAATGCCGAATATTATCGCGAAAATATTGTGGAGTATGTATTAAAGGGCACGCAAACAATTTGGCCGCAGACCTTGGACATTCCAACTGGACTCAGCAACATTGCACTCAGCCAAATCTCCGGATACCAGTCCGTTGGACTATTGTGTCTGGAATATTTAAAAGCAGGGTTGGCACTAAAAAATACCAAAGTGTCGATCACCTCAAGCGTGTGTGACGGTTTCATTGGCCGTTCGAAGGCCATAATTCGCTCCGAAGGTGACCAATTCGCAAAAATCTAAACTTATTCTAAAATTTGATGCTATTTCCGACATTTATTTGCTTTCATTCAATAAAATTTAAAAAAAAATGGCGTTAACAATTATGGCGTTTGATTTTGGTGCGGTTTTTTATCTCAGACTGTATAAAGAAATCACACTATCACGCTTGAATTTCATCACGAATAACAATTTTTCTGGAAAATTCTTACCAAATACTTTTGTACGCTTGTAAACAATATAATGAGTCACTGGAATAATTTTAACAGCTGTCGGACGAGTGGCTTAGAAATGACAGCAGTCTGAAGTCTGTTGCAGTTTTGTCACGGCTCCAAGTTTTGGTATAGGCCCCATACAGCTGTGCAGGCAGGTTTTAGGGGGTTTGGTTGTTTTTGTCACAATTTTTTTCCGGTATATACGAAACATCCTCGAATATAACTGTCCACTAAAGTCTATGTTTTGAAATTCGGTATTTTGATGATTTATGTCGTACTTTTCACCAAAATTGTTTAAGATTCGGTATATGAAGTTCGTAATGGATACTACCTTCCATGACAAAAATGTTCTATGCAGCGAATCCACGTCTACGCATGGCTCCTATATAACGCTATTTTGATAATTTTTTCAACAGAATTATCTCAACCTTGATATTTGGAATTCGTTAGAGGTACCACCTATTCTGCTAAATAATTTACTATAGAGGTCCACATTTTCGTATAGTCCTCACATAAATTTATCTCTAGGTATTTTTACGATTTTAGGTACAATTTTAAACAGAATTATATAAAAATTGGTATTTGGTACTCTTAATATACACCGTCTTCTTTAGCAGACAATGGCCATAGAAGTCCACGTTTTCGTATAGCCTCATATAACTGTAACACCTGATACTCTGTTGTACCATGTCTGGAATGAAATCGGATGTTGATTTCGCTTTTTATGAACTTCATGGATATTCAAAATTTTGAGCGTTTGTGGGGGAGGTATCAGAAGGAGTGGACCGATATATTCCGTGTTACAACCAGATTTTGTGTTCATCAAAATAGTAGGATATGTGAAATTTGAGGACAATCGGACTCTTACATCAGATTTTATGAGAGTTGTAATTACACGGGACCTAGAACTTGTGCAAATATGACGATTTGCAAAATTAGATTATTGCTTCGCATTCTGCAAAGAATATATTTTTTGAAAATTTCGATCTTTTGTGGGTGAGGTGCCAGAAGGAGTGAACCGATATTGTCCATCTTAACACCAGACCTTGGGTTAATATAAATATTGGGATGTGTGAAATTTGAAGACAATCGGATTCTTACTCCACCTTTTATAAGAGTTGTAATTATTCAAAATTATGACCATTTGTAGTAGAGGTACTTGATGGATATATATATATGTGTAGCATATCAAAGCTTGCCGGATTAAGTCTGTTTTTGCTGATTTTGTACGTAAACAAGAAAAAATCGTTCATCTGGGGGGCTTGAAAAAATCAGGATCTGAGAAGCTGTCCATGCTTAACGTGAGACTGTTTGCTGCTGTTTTTCTTCCAAAATGAGGTTGGATATGATTCTTGATTTTTTTAGACCTGAATTGGATTATATTGATCTGTGCAGCGTTAATTTTCAAAAATAAAGCAAAGAAACATTGCTCTTTCGTATTAGTTATAGAGATCTTGTGATTTAATGACTTGCTCTTCCTCTTCTTTTGGGACCACATGGAAGATTTACAGCCCAGCTTCTAGGTAAAACCTAAAAATTAATTTTATAGACTAAGCAGGATATACATATGATGAAAAGGACATGCCATCAAGGATATTCGAGGTAGCTATTTGGGGGACATGCTTTTTATACACCCACTCAGTAAATAACGAAAGTACAGCTTAATATAGAAGAAAAGTATACCTCTTCCATTTTTTTAATTTTCCGATTTAGGATTCCTTGGAATTCGTTAATTTTCGGTGTATAGAATCTTCGCCTATATTACTGATAACCATCCGAGTATTGTTTTGGTCAACGAATTTAATCCTCAAGCGAGCAAGCAAAGGGGTATTTTCGGTCCTTTTTATACCCTCCACCATACTATGGAGGGTATATTAACTTTGTCATTCCGTTTGTAACTACTTGAAATGCTCATGCCGTCTGTCTGTTGGAATCAAGCTATCTTTCGAACGAATTGAGATAGAAGGCTAAAACTTTGCACACATGTTTATTTTGCCAGTAGGTAGGTTCGTAAATAGGACATGTAGGTCCACGTTTTCATATACCCCCCATATACCTGTACCTCCCGATATTCGGTATTTTGATGATTTTGGCGATGTTATTCACCGGAATTGTTTCAAATTTGGCATTTGAAGTTCGAAATGGATACTACAGCCTAAGACAGAAAATTATCTGTGTAGGTCCACGCCTTCGTATAGCCCCCATATACCGGTACCTCCCGATATTCGGTATTTTGATAATTTTAGCGACATTATTTGGACAAATTTAGTATTTGAAGTTCGTAATGGATACTACAGCCTATGACAGAAAATTTTCTGTGCAGGTCTACGTCTTCGTATAGCCCCCATATAACGGTACCTCCCAATATTCGGGATTTTGATGATCTTAGCGTCATATTTCACCGGAGTAGTTTCAAATTACGTATTGAGAGTTCGTATACGGCTATATTCGCTATTTGTAAGATTTTAACAGAATTTTTAACGGATTTTATTTTTTGAACATTTCCAAATTCGTTTCAAATGGTGGAGGGTATTCAAAGTTCGGACCGGCCGAACTTACTGCTTTTTAACTTGTTCTAAGTCGCATTAGACACATTTGTCACGCTGACATGGTGTGAAGATGGAATATATGGAATATCTCCTTCTGGTACCTCCCCACAGAGGGTTTGTATAATCGAAACGATCATAAGCGAAGTAAGCATTCGATTCTCTTCAAATTTCACGTATCTCAATATTATATTTTACACAAGATCTGGTGTGAAGATGATAGATATGGGCCCACTTCTTCTGGTACCTTCCCCACAAAGGGTAACAATTTTAAATAATTATATATCTCTCGTAACTTGCGAAACAGGACAACGATTCTATTCAAACTTGGCATATCTAAACATTTCTCTCAACCAGAGATTTGATCTGAATGTGGAATACGGCTCACTTCTTCTCGTACCTCCCCCGCAAAAATCTTCTTCATATTATACCCTCCACCATACTATGGAGGGTATATGAATTTTGTCATTCCGTTTGTAACTCCTCGAACGAATTGAGATAGAAGGCTAAAATTTTGCACACATGTATATTTTGCCAGTAGGCAGTTTGTAAATGGGGCATGTAGGTCCACGTTATCATATATCCCACATATAACGGTACCTCCCGATATTCGGTATTTTGATGATTTTAGCGACGTTATTCACCGGAATTGTTTCAAATTTGGCATTTGAAGTTCGAAATGGATACTACAGCCTAAGACAGAAAATTGTTTATGCAGGTCCACGTCTTCGTATAGCCCCTATATAACGGCACCTCCAGATATTCGGTATTTTGATGATTTTAGCGACATTATTCACCGGAATTGTGTCAAATTTGGTATTTGAAGTTCGCAATGAATGCTAAATACTAATACAGAAAATTGTTTGTGCAGGTCCACGCCTTCGTATAGCCCCCATATAACGGTACCTCCCGATAATCGGTATTTTGATGACTGTAGCTACATTATTCACCGATTTTTTTCTAAGTTTCGCATTTGAATATTGTAATGGCTTATGAAAAAAATTACCTATGCTGGTGTATGTCGTCGTATTGACCCTGATGTAATGGCTACATTCGGTATTTCTAAGATTTTAACGGATTTTATAGTTTTTGAGAATTGCCAAAGAGTATTTGATTTTCTTAAATTTTGTACATCCCAACATTTTTACCGGTATTCGGTCCACGATATCTGATAACTCTCGAATAATTAATTTTTTTTTTTTTTTTTTGTAATATCACATACCTCGTATAAAGTGAAGGAGTATTCGGGCACAATATTTATTCTGCCGCCCTTTCTCTTGTATGCAAGGCTATGTATTTTAATTAATTTGTAATAATAACTTTTTTTCTCAACAAACATATTCTTCAAGGCTTACCTGTACAATATCCCAAGTCCAACAAATAACCAGTAACTCTTTTTAACAGCCAATTTTGCCCGTCTCATGCAATCATCCAAGTGGAGGATATGTCATCAAAAAAAAGTACCAGCACTTTAACGTTTGCTACTTTTGGCTCTTTTGTTTCGAACATTTTTCAACAACAACAACAGTTTGTGTTCATGTTCGATGTCGTTGTCCCTTGTTTACTTTACGAAATGCCACAACTTGAAGATATCAAATGATCATCGATTACTTGTAAACGTCTGTTTTTTATTTGCTTGTTCGGTAGGTAGTGGTAGACAGACAGTGAATGGATTGCAGAGGGCTGTACATCTTCAACGGCTCTTGCATTGCTGTAGGCCACTGAGAGTGACATCAGTTAACTCATCTTCAAACACAACACAAAAAAATTGAAATCTGTTTTAATTGAAACCTGTAAAATAAAAAAAAATAAGACAACAAAACCAAAAAAAAAAATATTATTTAACTACAGAAGCAGTAACCAAACCGTTTTAAGTTAAAATGTTAACAAATATTTGTTGTTCATTGGCCACGACAGTGGCAATGGTTGACAATGACAACACGAACAACAACAGCGGTAATGATTTTTTGTATTTCTTTTGATTCAATTTTCGAAAATTTTTGGATGTCCACTGCTCATTTTTTTTTATTTGGCTCTGCAAGTAGCCACAAAAATTTTATAAAAAAAACTATGTTTTTAAGTATATTTACTTTTTAATTTTGTTTTTCTTCAAATAAATTGATTCATCACAATTTTGACTACCGGTTTTTTTTTTCATTGAAATGAATTATTGTGAAAACAGAAGTTTTTTTGATTACAACAGCAAATTGCGAAGTTATTGGGAATCAATTGAAATTTATGTCACTGCTTCGAGCATTTCTCACGACAGACACGTTTCAGGCAGTGCATTAAAGGCAAGTCAAAAAGCAGTTAAGATCAGCCGGGCTCAAATTTTTATGCTCAAATAAGAACTGATGGGCTATACAAAGACGTGGGCCTGCATGGACAACCGTCATAAGTTGTAGTACCCATTACGAACTTTAAATACGAAATTTGAAACAATTCCTGTGAACACTGACACTAAAATCATCAAAATACCAAGTATCGGGAGTATCGTTATATTGGGGGTATGCGATATCGTGGACCTACACAGACAATTCTATTCCAGCGGTAAAAGTCCTCAGAAGGAACTCTTAGTGTAGATTTTCAGACAATTCCATTGAAATATTTCGCAGCAATCTTAAAAATACCGATTACCGGGAGGTACGATATAGTGCACCTATATAGACAATTCGCTTTCCGAAGGCAAAGTAACCAAAGTACTACTTATGCTCAAATAAGAACTGGTGTCATAAGTTGTAGTACCCATTACGAACTTTAAATACGAAATTTGAAACAATTCCTGTGAACACTGACGCTAAAATCATCAAAATACCAAGTATCGGGGGTATCGTTGTATTGGGGGGTATGCGGTAACGTGGGCCTACAAAGATAATTCTATTCTAGGGGCTAAAGTCCTCAGAAGGAGCTCCTAGTGTGGATTTTCAGACAATTCCATTGAAATATTTCGCAGCAATCATTAAAATACCGAGGAGGTACAATATAGTGCACCTATATAGACAATTCTCATCCCGAGGCAAAGTACTCAGAGGGAACTCCTTTTCAGACAATTCCATAGAAAACAAGTAAAATCTGTAAGTTCGGCCGGGCCGAACTTTGAATACCCTCCACCATTTGAACGATTTAGACAATTTTCAAGAACAATAAAATCCGCTAAATTCTTAGAAATACCAAATGCAGCCGTTATATTAGAGTCAATAGGACGACATGGTCCTGCAAGATAGTTTTTTTTCATAAGCCATTACATAAGTTCAGCCGGGCCGAATTTTTAATACCTTCCACCAATTTTGGCAATTTCCAAAAAAAAAAAAAAAAAAAAACCGTTAAAAATTCTGTTAAAATCTTAAAAATACCGAATGCTTATACGACGACGTGGACCTGCATAGGCAACTTTTGCCATAAGTTATTACAATATTTAAATGCGAAACTTGAAGAAAAATCTGTTTATAATGTAGCTAAAATCATCAAAATACAGAATATGGAGGTACCGTTATATGGGGGCTATACGAAGACGTGGACCTGCACAGACAATTTTCTGGCATGGGCTGAAGTATCCATTTCGAACTTCACATGCGAAATTTGAAACAATCCCGGTAAATAATGTCGCTAAAATCATCAAAATACCGAATATCGGAGGGTATGGTATATGAGGGCTATACGAAGACGTGGACCTACATGGCTCATTTTTTGACTTAGGATGTATTATCCATTATGAAGTTCAAATACCAAATTTGAAACGATTCCGGTAAACTATGTCGCTAAAAGCATCAAAATACCGAATATCGGGGGGTACCGCTATGTGGAGCTGCACGAAGACGTGGACCTGCACAGACAATTTTCTGTCTTAGGCTGTAGTATCCATTACGAACTTCAAATGTCAAATTTGAAACAATTCCGGTGAATAATGTCGCTAAAATCATAAAAAAACCAAATATCGGGAGGTACCGTTATATGGGGGCTATACGAAGACGTGGACCTGCACAGACAATTTTCTGTCCTAGGCTGTAGTATCCATTTCGAACTTCAAATGCCAAATTTGAAACAATTCCGGTAAATAATGTCGCTAAAATCATCAAAATACCGAATATCGAGAGGTACCGTTATATTTACAAACTTAACCTGCCTACTGTCAAAATATACATGTGTGCAAAATTTTAGCCTTCTATCTCAATTCGTTCGAAAGATAGCGTGATTACAACAGACAGACGGACAGACAGACAGATGGACATGGCTAAATCGTCTTAGAATTTTATGCTGATCAAGAACATATACACTTTGTTGGGTCTGACATGAGTATTTCGAGGAGTTACAAACGGAATAACAAAATTAATATACCCTCCGTAGTATGGTGGAGGGTATAAAAATTTGCTAAAATCATCAAATTACTGAATATCGGGTAGTACAGTTATATGGGTGATGTACGATATCGTAGACCTATATCGACAATTATTTTCTAGGGGGTCAAGTACTTACAAAGAACTCCTTGTGTAGAATTGCAGATATTTCCATTGAAAAATGTGGCTAAAATCGTCAAAATAACAAAAGATCGAGGGGTACGGTTATATTGTGACTATACCATATCGTGGACCGATATAGCTTATCTTCGAACTTGGTCTGTCTGCAAATAAATGACTGATCTGTGAAAAAATTAAGCTTCCTGTCTTAATTCGTTTTGACTCTAGCGTGATTACAACAGACGGACGGACAGGGCTAAATCGTCATAGAACTTTATGCTGATCAAGAATATACAGGGTGAGATGAAAAAACTGCAACCAACTTTAGACTGCTGTCATATCTAAGCCACTCGTCCGACAGTTGTTAAACTTATTCCAGTGACAGCTCATTATATTGTTTAAAGGAGTACAAAAGCATTTTGGTGGGAATTTTCCCGAAAAAAAGTTATTCGTGACGGAATTCAAGCGTGATAGTGAGATTTCTTTATATTTGGCTGGAAAACCACAAATGGCTATGATTAGAGCACTCCAGCATTTAAATGTGAATAAAGCGTTTGTGTCTCGTACCATCTCTCATTACCATGATACTGGTAGCGTAGCCCGACGTCAAGGAAGTGGACGGAAGAGAACAGCAACATCAGAAGAAATGGTTCGAAAAGTAAAGAAGTTACTTGATCGAAACCCCCGTCGCAGTGGCCGAAAAATGGCTCGTGAGCTGAACATATCGCAATATTCTATTCGGCAAATGACGCCGGGCTAAAGCCAAATTTCAAAAAGTGCAAGAACTTACACCACAAAATTAAGAAAATAGGCTAAAAAGAGCTAAAGAGTTGCTTCGCTTGGCCGAAAGTGGTGAACTGCCGAATTTGGTTTTTTTTTGATGAGATAACATTCGTTGTCCAGCAGTATGTAAACAAACAAAATGATCGTGTTTACTTGCCAAAGAGGTCAGCTGAAAATGTGCACCTTCGATGGGCCACCAGAACTCAAGCGCCGGCCATGATAATAGAGTGGGCCGCCATAACAGCCGGTGGTCGCTCTCCGCTTGTATTAATCGACCGTGGCTTCAGAATAAATGCCGAATATTATAGCGAAAATATTCTGGAGGTTGTATTAAAGCTTGGGGACGCAATCAATTTGGCCGCAGACCTTGGACATTCCAACAGGACTCAGCACCATCGCACTCAGCATGCGCCACCCAAGAATGGTTACAAAACGAAGTTCCTCGCTTCATTTCCAGCGCACAATGGCCGGATACCAATCCGTTGGACTATTGTGTTTCGAGTGTTTTGCAAAGCAATGTTGGCACTAAAAAATACCAAAGTGTCGATCACCTCAAGCAAGCGCTTCGCCGGGAATGGGCCAAAATACCGCAGAGTAACATTCGGCGTCGTGTGACTGTTTCATGGGCCGTTTGAAGGCCATAATTCGTGCCAAAGGTGACCATTTCAAACAAATCTAAACTTATTCCAAAATTTGATGCTATTTCCGACATTTTTTGCTTTCATTCAATAAAATTAAAAAAAAAATGTAAAAATTATGGCATTTGACTTTGTTGCAGTTTTTCTGTCTTACCCTGTATTTATTTTGCTCCGATACGAAATTGACAATACTGGTCCATTCCTTTGAGGGTCAACAATTTGAATAATCATAACTGAAGTCAAAATATATTTAAATAATTGAACATTGGCTGAGGGTGTACAACTGTCGGCAAAACCGACCGATATTTATATCCTACAACACCATGTGTTGTGGGTATTATAATTTTGATTGGGCCAAAAATTATGTAACACCTCGAAATATTGGTTTCCCACATAGGAAAGTATATATGGATCTTCCTATCTCGCCGAGCTGAGTTGATCTAGCTATGTATGTCCGTCTGTCCATGTTAATTTGTAATCAATCTACAGGTCACAATAATGGCCCGATCGTAACGAAATTGAAAATGGAGGTGGGGTTATGGTCAGAATAGGACCCTTTTGCTTTTGGAGATGATCGTAAAATAATTAGGGGTTGAAATGGACCAAAAACTGAAAAATTTCCTCATTTTGCAGTTGCTCTACAGGCCGCAATTATAAACCAATCAACACGAAATTTTGGATGGAGTTAGAGTTTAGGGCTGGGCAGAAGCCTACTAATTTGGACGGTCTTCGGACAATATTTAACGGGTAAAATAACTCATAACTTTTATGTTAAAAATTTCGAAAATTTCCACAAAACCGCGAATATTTTTAATCCCGACCAAATCACAAATTTTTTAGAAGATCACTACTGACCATTACAGTGATACTGATAGCCAACATATCGGATATGTAGCGATTTGAATTTGACTTACAATTTTGAATTTTAGGTTTTCAAAATTTTGTTCTACACCCTGCAACACTATTTTTTGAGGGTATTATGTACAGGTCACAATGATCGTCTGATCCAAACAAAATTTGGCATAGGGGTAGGGTTAGTTTCAGAATTAAAGCCTATTGTTTTTGAAGATGTAAATTTGGACAAAAAATTAAAATTTTCCTGATTTTTCAGATGCTATACAGGTCACAATTTAAAACCAATCGACACGGAATTTTGCATGAGGAGAGGTTAAGGAGCATGTCGAGCACTTAGGATGATCATTGGATTATATTTAATTTTAAATAGACCACAATTTTGGTGTGAAAATGTTTTGAATACCCAACAACACGACGTAGTAAGTAAATATTGGGCAAATGCCCCCGGTCAAATGCCTAAGGGTAACACCTGGGCAGGGCCCTATGAGATTATTTCGAAAACGAAATCTTTCAAAATGGATTTGAACATAAGGGGGCTTCTAACTTATTGTTGTGTTGTAGGGTATCACATGGCCGGCCCCGCACGACTGTAGCCTTTGCTTACTTATTTCCAATTATTTTTTTAAGTCTCACATTTTAAAACTTTTCCAATTCATGGCCATGTATTGAACTTTTTGGACAAAAAGACAACTTCCATAATATTTTTTGTAAAAATAGGTATTTAATATTGAAATTTGAACAATTGCCGATTTCATTTTTCAAAATTTCAGCAAATTTTACGGCTCATTGCCGAAATAAAATGTTATATTTCACTGTAAACATAAATAAATGTAAAAGTATAAACGTGCCCTAATAAGATCACACACTTTTCGCTCCTCCTCCTCCCCCGGCCACAGATGTTATTTTGATATGTCACAATTTGAAAAAAAAAAAAATAAATAAATAAAATGTGTCATAAACATACATCAATAGTCCTCGACATAATCCGGAGCCAAAAATATTTTAATTTAATTTGAAGTGCGAAAACGCCAACACGCCAAAAACACGCACGCACACCCCCACACGCACACACACACACAGAATGTCCTTCGTTTAAAAGTGTGAGAGTCGCCGGCTACGCATTAACAAAATTGTTTGTCAATTAATAGCTAACACAACGACCTCTGTCAAGTTTTGTTTTGTAAATGTCAAAGGACCCAGGCAAAGCTTCAAAATGAAAAAATTCTTCAAAATACGCCAATTTAATGTACAATAACCACAAAAATGATATTTCTTAAGTCCTGGTCTTCGAAGACAAACCACCATTGTCACCATCCTCGGATAATAATACAATACAAATTTCAGCGGATATTGTTTTATTTCCGGTTTAATATCACCGACACACAAAACATCTCTTGTATCACAGCTCAACCCACAACCGCCAGCCATTCCCCGTGAAATACCAAAAGATACCAGCAATCATACACCAGACCGCCAAGATTTCAACGTTGAGACAAAACTGGTGAAGTTAAGGCTAAGAGCGAGCATGGTCTTTGCAAAACAAGGAGGTCAAATATTTCAACCATTCCTCTCATTTGTCACCAGGCTGACAATTCTTGGGTAAACTGAACTCTGTTACGACTTTATATGCTACGTTTGCTTCTTGTCTTGTCCTGCCCTTCCCTGCCCATACTAGGCAGCCAGCCATATTCCTTCTTATCTGCTGCCTTTTGTTGAATTTCTCTGGAAATTATACAAAAAGATTCTTTGCCAAGATTCCAACGGTCTTTTGTCCTTTTGTTTCGCATTTCAATTCAAACACTCGCACGGTGTGTTGACAAGGCGGCCGCTAGTTACAGCACACCGTGGCGAGTGGGTAAATTAGGTGGTGGGATGGCTTGAGAGTTGCTAAAGACAATGCCAGAATTTGCATGTTGTACAAGTAACTAAAAGTGAATATCTGGTATTCGTAGCCTGTCGTCTTGCTCTCTCCTTGCCACACAGAACCTGTACATCCATGATATCCACGCTATCGTTTCTGTTTATCATCTATGTTATAATTTTGTAAGTGAATTTATTTTGGGAGGACGGCACAGTGGTCTCTGTTTGTGCCAGCGTAAAATTCTAAGACGATTTAGCCCTGTCCGTCCGTCCGTCTGTTGTAATCACGCTAGAGGCAGAACGAATTAAGATATGAAGCTAAATGGTTGCACAAATCAGTCTTTTGTCTGCAGTCAGGTCTAGTTCAAAGAAGAGCTATATCGATTTAAGATATCTTATAGCCACCCGATATTCGGTATTTTGATTTTAGCCAAATTTTTCAATGGAATTATCTGAAAATCCACAGCAGATCCTTCTAAGTAGTTTACCCTCTGGAAGACAATTGTCTATATATCATATAACCCCTATAAAACGGTACCCCCGATAATAAATATTTTGATGATTGCAACGATATTTCTTACCGGAATTCTTTCAAATATCAATTTAAAGTTCGTAATGGGTACTACAGCCTATGACCAAAAATGTGTAATGTGTACACGTCTTCGTATATTCCCATAGAACGATACCTCACAATACTCGGTATTTTGATGATCTTAGAGACATTATTAACCGGATAATTTCGTACGGAAAAGACGGAAAAGTTTCTATGTAGGTCCACATCTTCATATAGCAAACATATATCGGCCCCTCCATTTATTCGGAATTGTTTCAAATTTCATATTTGAAGTTCGTAATAGCTACTACATTCTACGACAAAAAATTACTTCATATTTCCCCCATAAAGCGATTTTCCTTTGAGTGGTATTTTTCGACGAAATTTTTTGGCAATTCTTAAAGTTCCTTCGAATTGGTGAAGGCTTTGAAAATTTCGAACTCCTTAGTGATTCGATCGAGGTTTAAATTAAAATTTTCTACCCAAATATTTGTATCAGTAATATACTGAAAATACTATATACCAAAGACTGGAGGGTTCCAAGGAGTCTTAATTTCAAAATTAAAAAAATATCGAAGAGTTAAAATTTAATTATTAACAAGTTTGAAGAAATCACTCGGTTTTCCGACTAATACAGGGTGAGATGAAAAAACTGCAACCAACTTCAGACTGCTGTCATTTCTAAACCACTCGTCCGACAGCTGTTAAAATTTTTCCAGTGACAGTTGATTACATTTTTTACAAGCGTACAAAAGCATTTTCCAGAAAAAAAAGTTATTCGTGATGGAGTTCAAGCGTGATAGTGTGATTTCTTTATATTTGGTTGGAAAACCACAAGCGGCTATCGCTAGAGCAATCCAGCATCGCTCGTTACCGTGATACTGGTAGCGTAACCCAACGTCAAGGAAGTGGAAGTGGAGAAAACAGCAACATCAGCAGAAATGGTTCAAAAAGTAAAGAAGCGACTTAATCGAAATCCGCGTCGCATTGGCCGAAAAATGGCTCGTGAGCTGAATATATCGCAATATTCCATTAGGCAAATATTGAAAAATGAACTCGGGGTAAAGCCATTGAAATTCCAAAAAGTGCAAAAACTTACACCGGAACAGAAAGAAAATAGACTCAAAAGAGCTAAAGAGTTGCTTCGCTTGGCCGAAAGTGGTGAACTGCCGAATTTGGTTTTCTCCGATGAGAAAACATTCGTTGTCCAGCAGTTTGTAAACAAACAAAATGATCGTGTATACTTGCCAAAGAGGTCGGCTGAAAATGTACACCTTCGGTTGGCCACTAGAACTCAAGCGCCGGCCATGCAGTTTTTTCATGTCACCCTGTATTGACCTTTTTGAATGTGTGTTATGACTTTGGAGCAGTTATAATTTTTGAATCAGATTTGGACTGATATTACATATTTGGTGCTCAATAATCATGAAATCGGATAAAGATATCGGGTGGAAGCTATATCCAGATCTGAACCAAACTCAATAAGATTTGGCAGAAGTATTTCTGAGGCGTATCTGATATCTAGAACCTGGTACGGACTGACATACATAAATCGACTCTGATTCTATGAGGAACCTCAAACATTCACCAGTTATCCCTGAAATTCATATAAAAGCATTCGAATAGTATGTATGGATTGACACACTTGATACAAATACATCAAAACTGTGAAAGCAACATGAGACCAAAAACTGAGGGACGGACCTGAATACCCGGATATTTGACCCAAAAATCCGGGTCCAAGAACTGGGTTAGACCGCTATTTAAGAAAGTCCAACACCATTTACGCGAAGCGAAGTTTCTTATACTAAAAATACCAATGTAATGGACAGTATGCGGCCTACCGGGTCCACAGCACATATCTCTGCAAAGGTTACAGTGTCAACTAAAATTTGAGATATTTTTTGTAAATTTTCTTATTTTTTTGGCCTTTTTCGACTTTGAGGAATTTTTTTTTTAAAAATCCGAACACAAAATTCGGTGGTTTTGATATAACTCCCGAACCGTGTTAAATAACCGATAATTATGTCTTTTGCGAACTCCAAATACCGAAATACCACAATTTGGTCCTATATAGATCGTTCTTTGGACCTCTATGGACAAAATGTAATACATCGGCTAGGAACATATCCCAACAATTTCATAATTCCGGTTGTAGGGTTATGTGGAAGCTATACCAACTCGCATTTTCAAAGCCAAAGGTGTTGTGCCCTCAGTCTCGTGGATAATTACTCTTAAAAAGTTTCAAGATAGGTCTAGATCTTCGTAACACTCCCTGCTGGAAGGGTACGCAGAATCCATTTATCCAATTCGGTGTGCGACGAAGTAGGTACAAAGGTATAAAATTTCTTCATTGAAATCTGCAAATCCACTCGAAAAACAATAATGATTTAGACCGAGCAATAATGATTTAGACCACTTCCGGAAGAAAATTATAAAAATTATAAAATTTTCCAAACATTATTGGTAAGGGTAAACCTCCACTTTTATAGGTTCTGACATTAAGTTTATATAAAGTTAATTTTAGGGAAATTAAAGATAACCTATTTTAAAATTGTCTTATGGTTGAGGGTTGTGCATCGTTGATACAATAAATAGATACGTTTGATTTTTGGATATATTTCAACATTTAAAAAAAATATATAAATGTCGAAAAAATAAACATTTTGCTTTTTCTAAATTTATTTGAACTAAATATGGTGAATCCACATTAAATTTTAGAGATCCCATTAACTATAAGTAAATTAATCATTGCATACTTTTGGAAAATTTATTATAAATCTATGATCGCAGCATGTAAAGTCAACGACGCAAAAGAAAATTCGGCTTTTATGCTTTTTAATAGCAAAACTCAAATATCTGGACTCAAAACCTGGACAATTATGCCTTGTGGCTATATTAGTCAGAGACTTATTTTCATCGAATAACTTTTACACATGCTGAAGATAATGAATCTTCAGTAACAGTAAATTATGTCCATAAAAATTATTAATATATTTGTTTTTATTTATTCTAAAAGGAAGATACGTATATTTCCCACAGAAATACCCACTTTTTTGTTGGGTTATAAACCTAACCTTAAACTCTTTAACTAAAACACTTACTTAATATATATTTATTTGGTATACATATGTACCCTTGTCTGACAAATTCTAAATTGTTGTGTGTCTTCTGTTGTTGTCTTCACCAGAGCGTGAAATTATATTTCAAATTGTTTTTCGTTTCTTATTTCGTTCAATTTCTTGTTCACAGTTTTTTTACAGTTTTGGTACAATCTTACAACTTTGGCAAAAGGACTTGTTTCGCTGTTGTTTCCTTTTTTCTTTCTATTTAGTTGCCAGCTTCATGTTACTCTCTGACTTGTCACATATAGATGTTATAAAATGTGCTGAAAGAGCGAATAACAAAGACAACAGTCAAAGGACAAGATTATGAGACAACTTTTAATGGAATTCTTAAAAAAGGTCTGGATATACGACGAAAGGCAGCGTTTATGAATTTGGGAAATTTAATTGAGAGCAGTATCTGAGTTGAGAAACAAACTCGAGCGGAGCAAAATTATGTTTCACTTCTTCAGTTTTGTTCTCTTGACAAGCTTCTGTTGTCTTCCTACTTGCTGGTTGAAACCGTGATATAGGTCGCAAGATTAGGGTTGAGCGTTGTATTTTCTAAGCTTGTATTTTCTATACATTGGGGGACGTTTTTGAATATCCGTCCTATAACTGTATTCGTTGTTATATGGCATTATTATTCGTTGTTAAATGGCGGTATTGGCAAATTTTAAGTATTTTCAAGATCCAAACCTACTTTCCAACAGACAATTTCCAAATTTTTTGAAATCTCAATGGTTGGAATTAATCTAAATCTTTGTAACACTCCCAGCCAGAATGGTACGCAGACTTTTGTTACACAATTTGGTGTACGACAAATTGTTGTTATTTCGATGATTTAAGCCAACCTATAAAAAATACTTATACTGGACCACGTCTTCGTATCTCCCTCATATAACGGCTTTCTTTTGGGATGTATTTTTCCACGAAATTTTTTGGGAATATCTCCAGTTCCTTCAAAATTGTGGTTATAATACATTTTATAAAATTCACCCTTTCATGGTCAGGAGGTCGTTGAACATTTTAAGAACACAATTCTTGGCATTTAAAAATTACAAAAAAAAATATAGGTCGAGTAATCTTCGAAAATGTATTCTGAAAGCAAAAATGAAAGCGCAAAAAAAAAAACAGAGAGATTTGTGTGGGAAATAAAAAATGGGTCAGAATTAAAGCCTATTGTTTTTGAAGATGTACATTTAGGAGTTTAAGTAGACCTAAAAAATTAAAATTTTTCTGATTTTACAATTAGCAATTGAAAACCAATCGACCAGAATTTTGCATGAGGAGAGAGGGAAGTAGTCTAGCATTTTTGCATCCATTGGATTTTTTTGTATTTTTGCCACAACTTTCGTGTGAAAATGTAACAACACGACAGAGTGCGTAAGTATTGTGCAAATGCCCCCGGTCACAAACCTAAGGGTATCATCTGGGCAGGGCTCATAACATTATTTCAAAAACGAAGTCTCCCAACATTTTGTAGGGTATTACATGATCGGTTTTTTTATCAAAAGATTTTTTATTAGAGAATAAGTGGGATGTTTTATACGATATCAACATGTATCAAGTTTACACAAAATCGGAAATTTCCTTTCTCGAGTAATCGTGCATACCAGACAGACAGACGGCCTCCAAAAGCCTTCAAACTGATATCGTCCAAAAAGAAATGGTGTCTTAAGCCATAATTCGCTGTGTCTGTAGCCAAAACCCAGGTATTCCCTGCCTTACCCCCTGGTAAACATTTCCATCGTTCTCCACTAATAAACAAACGTTGTTTTTATAAAAATTAACAACAATGCAACAATTAAACAATTTTCCCTATTTTTTTTAGGATAGATCCCAAATGTATGGAATTTTGAAAGTTTCATATTTTCTTTTTAATTAGCAGCGATTCTTTCCATTTACTTTTGAAAAAAAAATATTTGTGGTTCACATTTTAATTATACTCGACAAGAAGCCCTGATTTACATTTCCAATCGCTGTTATCGACCTTATAAAAATCTTTTCCGGAAAATCGAATAAGTGATGTTGAACACAGAAGCTACCTACCTTTGTGACTTTAAATATTTATAATTTATACTAAATTCTCTATTCTCTAAAAGTTTTTTGGCTGAAAAAAATATTTAACAAAACAAAAAACTTTCATAAACAAATTTTCAAAAACTTTTTTTAAAAAATGTCAGTAAACTATTTTCATTACTTCCATCTAAAACTAAAACTTCACACGCTCCTTAGTTTGGGTAATGCCCATTCAACTGTTGAAGAAAATAAATAAAATCCCTCTTAAGTATTACTAATACTTAAAAATAAGTTATATTTTCAAACAGTTTTTCGTTTTTATTGCTGCTATCATTGCTGCCTTGCTGGGCAATGGCCCACCCCGGGGGAGAAATCAAATGGCAAAAAATAAAGCAAATTGTGAAAAGAGACGAAATATTAACAATCACAAGTTTGGAGTAGCACACACCAACACACACATAAAGCAATATTGAATATAACAATAAAATCTCACCAATAAAGGAGTATCCCATCTACTCTCCAAATACTTGCAGTCCCACACAGCGTTGGAGCATATATACTACATAATATGCTATTTGTAGTTGTAATTGGGTGTTAATGGTTTGCTGAAATGAGTGTGAGAGAAATTGGAGTTTATATACCGTCATTCATACACACACACACACCCACACATCCATAGAACGACGTAACAGTTGCCATTTGTGTGCGACAAATTTGTTACAACCACAAATGGAGAAAGGAATGACTCTGGGAGTAATAACAGAGCAAATCCAATTAGAATCTCATCATGCGCCATGGTAACTGCTCTCATTTTTCAAGAGAGAGAGGGAGAATGAATGAGTAAATTTGTCAATACAATGAATGAAAAATTGTAATTTTTTCAACCAACTTCTCTGCCACTCTGCTTCCGTTAGTGTTTTGGGAGAGTTGCTTAGGCTCCACCCTCTCTTTGCCAAAACATGTCATGTCAGCTGCAATGAAACAGTAGGGCGGAGTTTTTCTCCTCTGTAGTGGTGGAGTAGTAGGCAACGTTGGCAGAATGAGCCGCAGCAGCAGCATACAATTTTAAACAAAGTATATGTTTTGTTGTTTTTTTCATCTTCTTCTTACTTTTGTTTTGTTCAAGAGTATTGGTAACAATTTATACAATATACAACAACGTAACATAGCATAGCATATAGACGACGAAGAAGAAGAGTGTGCGCTCAACTGTGTCAGTGAATACTTTCGTGTGGCCGTATGTGTGAGTTTCATTTTTTTTCAAGGATACACATAATATGTTTCAAATCATAGTTGAAACTTATTTCCTCTGCCTGCCAAGCCAACAAAAGAGGGTTGTTTTTCTATTCAAAGTAGCGCAGAGCTACGAAGTAAAAAACCAATTGAATCGACCCAAGACTACCGCTGAGAAGTAACTGACATTAAATTTGGAAATGTTGTAAACGAAACGAAAAAAAAAACTAAATTAAAACTCAATTGATCACAATTGTGGTACTTTATATAGCCGCAGGGGGGCATCCAAAAGGATTTACCCGAAAATTGCTTTTATTTGTTAAGTTTGCTCTTTGTTAAGGGCTTCGAAGAAATTTCGTTTGATTTCCTAGAATACATTGTGGTATAATTGTTATTTATTTCAATGAAAGTTTTTTTCCCGTCATGTTAATTATACCAATTGAAAAATGTAACGGTTATGTTAAAAAAAAAATACTTTTAAATTTGAAGGAAAAAAAATGGAAAATAAAGTTAATTTTAATACAGTTTGTGGTAAGAATGAAGCAGGAGAAAGGAATCGATTTTTATACTAGATTTAAGGTTCATAGAAATATTGAGATTTGCGAACGTTAAAAAGGCAGATTTTTTAAAATAATAAATTTTGAAGATTACTAATTTTGATATTTGTCCTTAGAGTAATACAAATAAAATTCCTAAATTATGGATTTATTTATTTTGATTTACATTTTTCAAAAATGTAATCCACCATTGGAAAATCATATATATATTTTACACCAGAACTAGTGTTGAAATCAGAAGTTTGAAGAAAATTCGCCTATCGCTTTTATTAGAGATATTATGATCCCCTTTTGGGGGGAGTTGCTATAGCGAGTGGCTCAATATTATAAATTTTCATATCTGATACAAAAATAAATATTTAAACCAAGTCCAATTCTTTCTCATAATTCCCAGAAGTGAGTTTATATTTTTGCGGAAATCTTAGTATATACGAGGGAATTGCATATCCAGACCACTTTTTGTTGATAAGGTTAAACTTCTCCACAGGAAATGCACCAAAAATGGCAAAACATAGGCATCTCAAAGGGAGTCCGGTTACCTCCTTGCGTATTTCCTCTATTTATACCAAGATTTAAGATTAACGAAAAATCATGTCGCACTTAAAGAGAGAAATTTCTGTTACATTATTGGGAAGTGAATTTTTTTTTTTTTCAATTCGATTGAGGTCTTCGCTTTCTAGGGGCAATTTTATTTATTTATTTGCTATTTTAGCGTCCATAAAGATGAGGCACAATAATTGAAAAGGCTTAGGATTATGAATAACGTTTTTTCGGTTCGATAGAATATAAATGTATTAATTTATCAGAAAAAAATAACAATCACAACATACTATGGCTCAGGCATATCAGATTTAATTACCAGCCATTTTAGAAAATTTGGATTGCAAAAAATTATTACCAAAAACAGCCCAAGCTATTCTTAATTACGAGCACTGTTTTGAGTCATTTAACATACATCGCTGTAAAGTTCGAACGTTGTTTTTTCAAAATGATACATATTAACTCAAAGTCAATTTTCTCCACGAACGAACAAAGCACAGATTTAAGTCAGCAGAGAAAGGAAAAAGTAGGATGTTGCAGACTTTTTTTATAGAATATGTTGTCAAGTTAGCAATTTTCAACTTAATTTAATAAAGGTATGACCCATATCTGAGTCAAGTTTGAGACGTACATATTACGGCTTTAGATAGCATTTAAAGACAGATAAAACATATATATTTGAAAGATTTACTTCTATCCTTATGTGCTAAATCTAATTAAATTTTTACGAATACTATGTATTTTGAGCTTATTTAGAGCTTTATGCAAATCGTAACCGGTTAAAATATTTGTTATTTTGGCGATTATAGCAGTAGGACTATTTATTACGTTTGTCATTCCGTTAATAAATTATCGAAATAATCATCACGTTAGAGTCGAAACGAATTAAGGCAACTAAAATTTTGCACATGTCAGCCTTTTGCCTGCTGGTTAGAAGATAGTCTATATAGGTCCACGATATCGTCAAGCCCCCATATAACGGTTTCTCCCGATAATCGGTTTGGTCATGATTTTAGCCGCATTTTTAAATGGATTAGTCTGGAATCCTATGTGTGATGAATCTTAAAAGTATTTGTTGTTAATAGCTCTACTATTGTATATAGCCCCCATATAACGGAACCCCAGCTATTCGGTATTTTATTGATTGTAGCCATATTTTTCAATGGAATTGTCTAAGATTCTGCAATTGGAGTTAATTTTAGGTACTTTACGAAAGAGAATGGTTGGTACACGATATCGTATGGCCCCCATACAACAGTACCTTCCTTCGATATTCGGTATTTTGGAGAGCATAACCATATTTTGCGATGGATCTGTCTGGAATCCGATATGTATAAATTGTGTAAATAGGCCGGAGATTTCATATAGCCCCATATATTCGGTATTTTCAGGATTTCGGTATTTTTTTCGTGGAATAGTCTTCCCCTAGTCGAAAATTGTCTATATAGGTTCACGTATTATCTCATCTCTATTTAATGTACCCCCTCGGTTTTCGACATTTTGATGGATTTAAACATTATATGGGTCATATATATATTTTTTTAAATTTCCATATTAAATGGATATCTTAGGACACATATATTGAAAATAAAAAAAAATAATAATAATTTCTGTCCTAATGGTGGAGAGTATCAAAAGTTCGGGGCCGCCAAGCTTATTCTTACTTGTTTTTTATTCGATATTTGAAACTCGCAAAAGTTAATAACCACTATATCAGAAAGCCGTTACCACTGACTTTACGACATTTTTAAGACTTTTTACTATCCTGACTATTATATTTTTAAAGGGTTTTTTGACCTCAAGTTCGACCCGGTCAAACGTAACGTGTTTTACTTGTTGTCTGTTAAGGTCTTTCAGCACGAACAATGCATATTCTTAAGAAAAAAAGACAGTAAAGAAAGGTGAAAAGTCGGACCGGCCGACTTCGTAATATCCTAGTTCGACTACATTTTTCGGAGGCATTTTTGTCTCGCGACTTTGAGGATATTTAAATTGAAACGTCGGAGCTAAAAATCTCCATAAAATTTTACAGAGGTATTTCTATGCTATAGCTGGCACCAAAATATAGCAATTTTGTGGAATGCATTTTACAGTTGTGAGGAACTTAAATACAAAATCGGATGAAACATATATAAGAGACCTGCAACTAAATCTGAAACAATTTTCACCAAATTTGACATTTGAATTTTGTCGTATGTGCAAAAATCCATTCTATTCGGGCTTATATTAACCATTAGGTGCACAAAAGCTTTAAATCGGATAAACATATATATGGGAGCAATATCCAGATCTGAACCTACCTCGATAAAATTTAATAAAGGAACTTATAAGCTGTATTTAATGCATTTTTCGAATATCGTTCTTATGGAGCGCATATTATGGGAGACAAAAAACGAATCTGATAAGTAATATGTATAGGAGCTGTAGCCATATCTGAACAGATTTTCACAAAATTTGACATACTTCCTTCTATGACTAATTTGGTCGCATGTGGCAAATTCCTATTATGTCACATTTGATGCACAAGAAAACATAAATCGCCTAAAGATATATATTGGAGCTACAACTGAGTTTTAACCATTCATCTCAAATTTCAATAGGGTTCGACCTTGTGCCAAACAAATTATTTGTGCAATTTCATCACGATCGGACAATAAATGTGACCAGTACTTTGTTTACAAAAGTACATGCACAGACGGACAAAGGAACGGATATTCATAAACCAACTCAGAATCTGTATCTGCTTACCTATTGCATGTTACAAACAAAAGCTCAAAGACATAATACCCCGAATAAAAGAGGCGCTTGGTGAAGATAAAAATATATTTTTATACCCTCCAACATTCTTTGTCATTCCGTTTGTAACTCCTCGAAATACTCATTTCAGACCCAACAAAGAATATACCTTCTTGATCAGCATAAAATTCTAAATCGATTTCGCGATGTCCGTCTGTCTGTCTGTCCGTCTGTATGTTGTAATCACGCTATTTTTCGAACAATTGAGATAGAAGGCTAACATTTTGCACAAATGTTTACTTTGCCAGTAGGCAGGTTAAGACCGTAAGTCCGTTAAGTCCGTATGTAGGTCCACGTTTTCATATTGCTCCCATATAACGGTACCTCCCGATATTCGGTATTTTGATGATTTTAGCTACATTATTTACCGGAATTGTTTCAAATTTGGTATTTGAAGTTCGCAATGGATACAACAGCCTATGACAGAAAATTGTCTGTGCAGGTCTACGTCTTCGTATAGCCCCCATATAACGGTAGCTCTCAATATTGGGTGTTTTGATGATTTTAGCGACATTATTTACCGAAATTATTTCAAATTTTGTATTTGAAATTCGTAATCGATACTACAGCTTATGACAGAATATTGTCTGTGCAGGTCCACGTTTTGTAATCCCCATGGTACCTCCCTATATTCTGTAGTTTGATGATTTTAGCTTCATTATAAACAGATTTATTTTTGAATTTTCGCATTTGAATATTGTAATAGCTTGTGACAAAAGTTGCCTATGCAGGTCCACGTCGTCTAAAGACCCTAATATAAGGCTACATTCGGTATTTTTAAGATTTTAACAGAATTTTTACTGGATTTTATTTTTTTTGATTGTTTAATTTGTACCAAATGGTGGAGGGTATTTAAAGTTCGGTCCGGCCGAACTTAGAGCCTTTTTAATTGTTTTTAAATAAAAACTATAAAATAATATTTATTTATCCACAATTAGACTTATTTCAAAACTCAAATCACCTCAACCTTTAATGCGACCATGACGAACCTACCAATTTTAGGATACCAGCGGTTTTAAGATCTGCAAACCTTAAAAAACGAAGTATCTATTCATTTCTATTTTACTTAAATTTTCAATAACAGATTTGATTCTGATTTCTAAAATAATATATGTACTATTTTATCAAATATATTTTTTATCCTCACAAAAAAATCGGTACGACGATAACTGTCACAAAATTTTGCAAATTTTAATTTTTATTTTTTTAAAATTAATAAAAGCTATACGTTTGTTTCTTTTTTCTTAATGTTTAAACAATTTCCAATTAGAATAAATTAAACTACATGTAATAGTAGATTTGCATTCGAAACTGTGAAATATGGAAGATGAGTCGAACCTTAAAATTCCTACTACTGAACCACTTGCGCTATGAGATCCCGATATAGCTTAAAACAGTTGGCGAACACGTATTTAGTATGGACTATATGATTTACATATCCTTCTATTCCAGAAAACAATTTCATTTAATAAAAAATAACGTATTTTCAGACTTGAATAAAATATGAAAGAGATTATTATTATGTATTTTTGTGCAAAAAAAAAAAAACATTTGAAAGCTTACAAACAAACCCAATGTATGTTTCTATATACATTTCAAAGTATCTAGGTATGTATGTATTTGAAACTATAACGGCTGTAGCAAATCTCAACAGCTTATGTAGCAACTACGTACACAGATACATACCCATATAAAAAACATAAATTTTTGCAACACAGTTTTATACATTGAAAATACTCTCACATTTGAAGAAATTTCTCAAAGACACAGAAATCACCTCCCATTTTCTATAGAAATCTCAAGTAAAGCTCTAAAGAAAAAAGAAACCCAATAAAAAAGAAGATATTTTGTATAACAAAAATTATATTCAATGTTGTTGGTAGGTAGAGTATATACAATTGCAACAATAACAAGAATAAAAACAACAACAACAGCAGCAGCACAAAAAGAAAGAAATACACAAACCGCCATAACAAATAACACGGGCACAGCACACATTACACCACGAAGTAAAAAAGACGACAGATGGCACACAAGAAACGTTTTTGGTTGGTTGGTTACGAGGCACACACACACGCCGCCAGTGTGGCCCACAAAACATACAAACACATACACGCACACACTTATGACCATACCCACACGGCCATTGCAAAAGAAACATGGAAACAATAATGAACGTGATACTGACGCAAGGCGCGCACACAGAAATACACACACAACCACACGAACACCACTTTGAAAGAGAATGGCAACATAGAGCAGCAGCCACAACATCAGTAGCAGAAGTAACAACCAACTTGGGAAACTTGGGGGCCATCTCAAGTTGGTGTATCGCAGTAGCAGAAGATGATGTTGGTGACACACTGACGGTAAGTAACATGAGCGGTGGGTATGATTTTTTCATTTCTTGTCACTGTAGGCAAATGAAGAAGCTTAGGCTCCCGTCATCATCATCATCGCCATTTGGCCAGTAGTCGTCAGCCATGCGAATAAAACGCACAATACAACCAAACCAATGGAAACGAAACAACAATAAGATCTTTTCAACAAAAGAGTTGGGTAAGCAACTGAAACAGAAAAAGAGAGAATCCACAACGACAACCACGACGACGCAAAAGTTGCTGATGAGTGGATGTCAAGCCAAACTAAATGAAGGCAAAATGAAACCAAATAACTGGCATTTTCTTCGAATTTTAAAAACTGTTAAAGATGCGAAAGTCCTCACGAGTCCTGGTAAGGCAACGATGGATGGGAGGATGTATGGAATAACTAAATATTTGGTTGGCCACGAATTGTTTTGCAAATTGAAATTGTATGTGTAAATATTAAGGATTCGTATTTTTGTTATTAATACGGAGAGGCTTTGTTTTATTTCGAAGAAAAAGTTTCAGTTGTACCATTGGGTTATGATCATTTAGCAGTGTGGGTCATTAAAATAGCATTTATTTCTGTATTGCAAATATATTGAGTAAATATAAAATATTTTTAAAGTATAAGAATTATCAGTCTACGCTCTAGGGGAATCGAGAAAATCCAAGTTATGGAATTAATTTTAGGCGAAACAAGGAAAACCAATTGCAACGAATTGGGCAATAACAAAATAAAAACTGTTAAAAAATTCTGTTAAAATCTTAAAAATAACGAATTTAGCCGTTATATTAGGGCTTATACGACGACGTGGACCTGCATGGGCAACTTTTGTCATAAGTCATTACAATATTCAAATGCAAAATTTGAAAAAAAATCGGTGAATAATGTCACTAAAGTCATCAAAATACAGAATATCGGGAGGTGCCGTTATATGGGGGCTATACGAAGACGTGGAACTGCACAGAAAATTTTCTGTCTTAGGCTGTAGTATCCATTACGAACATCAAGAACCAAATTTGAAAGAATTCCGGTGAATAATGTCGCTAAAATCAACAAAGTGCAGAATATCGGGAGGTACCGTTATATAGGGGGTTATACGAAGACGTGGACCTGCACATACAATTTTCTGTTCTTAGGCTGTAGTTTCCATTTCGAACTTCAAATACCAAATTTGAAACAATTCTGATGAATATTGTCGCTAAAATAATCAAAATATCGAATATCGGGAGGTACCGTACAAAGCCCATTTTAAATACCAAAAGTCCTGCAGACATAATACACATTTGAGTAAAATTTTATCAATCCACTTCATTTCGCTCGGAAGCTAGAGTGATTTCCACAGACGGACACAGGCGGATATCGCTAAATCGACATAGAATTTTATGATTATCTAAAATGCATATTTCGAGGTGTTACAAACGGAAAGACAAACTTATTATACACTCCATACTATGGTGGAGGGTATAAAAAAATTTTTAAAGGTAGTTGTGTCTGAAATTAGAGATTCAGAGAGCGCCTTGAAAATTTTCAAATTTACATAAAAGGTGAGATGAAAAAACTGCAACCGACTTCAGACTGCTGTCATTTCTAAGCCACTCGTCCGACAGCTGTTAAATGTGTTCCAGTGATAGCTCATTATATTGTTTACTAGCGTACAATAGCATTTTGGTGAGCATTTTCCAGAAAAAAAAGATATTCGTTGTGATATTTGGCTGGAAAACCACAAATGGCTATCGATAAAGCACTCCAGCATTTAAATGTGAATAAATCTTTTGTGTCTCGTACCATCGCTGGTTACCGTGATACTGGAAGTGGACGGAAGAAAACAGCAACATCAACAGAAATGGTTCGAAGAGTAAATAAGCGACTTGATCGAAACCTACGTCGCAATGGCCGAAAAATGGCTCGAGGACTGGACATATCGCAATTTTCCATTCGGCAAATATTGAAAAATGAGCTCGGGGTAAAGCCATTGAATTTCCAAGAAGTGCAAGAACTTACACCGCAACAGAAAGAAAATAGACTCAAAAGCGCTAAAGAGTTGCTTCGCTTGGCCGAAAGTGGGGAACTGCCGAATTCGGTTTTCTCCGATGTCCAGCAGTTTGTAAACAAACAAAATTATCTTGTTTACTTGCCAGAGAGGTCAGCTGAAAATGTGCACCTTCGGTTGGCCACCGGAACTCCATAACAGGCGATAGTTGCTCTCCGCTCGTATTAATTGACCGTGGCATCAGAATAAATGCCGAATATTATCGCGAAAATACTCTGAAAAAGTATAAAAGCCTCGGGCACGCAAACATTTTGGCCGCACACCTTGGACATTCCAAAAGGATTCAGCAACATCGCAACGTAATTGCAACATCGCAACGTAACAACGATATTCGGGGAAATATATCAAATGCAGCTCAGAAATACCGTAGCCAAATTTTATCGAGTTCAGAGTTAATTGTGCACCAAATGGGTAATATAAGCCCGAATTGAAACGGCACAAATGCCTCGGCTAGTTTAGTAGAAATCGATTCAGAGAGAGATATTCCTTTATTATTGTTCCGTTGGACTTATTTTAACTATAATCATAGTTGGTATGATTTAAATCTCACAAATATCTGAGACTCTACTAAAAATGCAAAGTGATGTAGGGTAAAGCTTCTGTTGGTGGGATGCCCTGTTGATGTATTCTACATGGTGGTCTAGGAACAATATTTTTGACCCAAACAAACTTCAATCTATTGTTGTAGGGCATAAAAATTAATCAAAAAGTCACAGAGAAGTTTTGCCTCGTCGGTCATTAGATCAGTGTTACTCGGTTATTGGCAATTATACTACCTTCAACCGTTTGTATAAACCTGATTCTCTACGGCCGATTTTATATCTCAAAATATTACACAAAAATTATAATTTGCCTTTGAAATATACTTTAAAATGGTTCAATTATAACTATTTCCGAATCCCTATACTTAATATAAAAAAAACTGTCAACAAGATTTTTAAATCCATAGCTAAATTCCAAGGGACTTTCTATGGATACTTAAAAACCCACGACTCGATATTAAGGACCTTATACCAAATATTTAACAATGTACGATGAAATATTAAATACCTATTAAAACAAGTAAGCAAAGGATATAGTCGTGTAGGGCCGACCATGTGATACCCTACAACACTACAATATGTTGAAAGCCCCCTTATGTCGAAATCCATTTTGGAAGGTTGCTTCTTTGAAGTGATGTCATAGATCCCCGCACCTTAGCTTTTTGACCGGGCGCATTTGCCCAATATTTACGCACTTCGTCGTGTTCTTAGGTTTTCAAAAGCATTTCACACGATAGTTGTGGTCCATTTTACAGCCAAATATAATCAAATAATCCAACTTCCTTCCTGTCTTTAACACTCTTCTATGAAAAATGCCGTGTCGATTGGTTTCCATTTGTAACCTGTAGAGAGGCTGCAAAATTAGGAAAATTTTAATTGTTGTGGTCCTTTGGAACCCCTAAATGTAAATCTTTAGGAACAATAGGCTTTAATTCTGACCCTAACCCTACCCACATTTTCAATTTCGTGAGGATCGGGATATAATTGAGACCTGTAACGTGATTACAAATTAACATTGACAGACGTACAGATGGACAGATGGACGGACAGACTTACATAGGTAGATCAACTCAGCTCGGTGAGATATTAAGATCCATATATACTTCCTTATGTGGGAAACCAATATTTCGAGGTGTTACATAATTTTTGGCGCAATCAAACTTATAATTACCTACTATTGTAGGGTATAAAAATATTCCGAATCTAGAATTTAGTATTAAGGCCTTTTAAAAAAGTCATCCAGCGAAGTGAAAAAAATTCAGATATTTTTAGAGAATTTAGCCTGAAAATTTCATTGTGTTGTCGTTTAAATTTCACCCATCCCGAAGTGATATTATGTTTGTCCGCGTCGGTGAACTCCAAGATTAAGTATCCCAAAATTTTTAAAAATCTTTAAAATTCATATTTAACTAAACTAAAAAGCGTTTATAGTACAATATTCGATATCAAAGTCTAAATATATATTTAACCAGTAAAGAAAGTCTTAAAGTCGGGCGGGGCCGACTTTATGATACCCCACACCACTTTGCTAATTTAGTAGAGCTCCACATAACAATTAAAAGTTTTTATGGGAGAATTCAATCATACACGCTATGATTATAATTATAATTTAAAGTTCAAAGGACTAAATATGCCGAAGCATTTGTATCTTTTAAATTCGGACTTGTATTGACCATTTGGTGCACAATTAATTTGAAATCGGATAAATATATATATATGGGAGCTATATCCAAATCTGAACCGATCTCGATAAAATTTGGCAAAGATATTTCTGAGCTGTATTTGATATATTTCCCTGAATATCGTTGTTACGGAGTGCATATTACGGTTGTGGGTAACAAATATAACAAATTTGACATACTAGCTTATAAACTCAATTCGGTCGTATGTGCCAAATTCCATCACATTTGGACAAATATTAGACGTTTGGTGCACAATAAAAGGTAAAGCGGCGGAAGTTATATATGGGAGCAGTATACATGGACAGACGGACGGACGGACATGCATAAATCGACTCAGAATGTGTTTCTATGCAGATCATCAAAAGGAACTATGGGTCTATCTCGTTTCCTTTTGCCTGTTACAAACAAATGCACAAAGACATAATACCCTGACCACCTTGTGGTGTAGGGTATAATGACCACCTTGTGGTGTAGGGTATAAAAATTGAAAAAATAACCTATCAATAAATTTTTAAAAATGATCTTTCAAGATACAGGAAATTCAAGAATATTTACGAACTTAATGGTTCTTGAAATTATTCTTAAAATTTTTTAATTGCAACTTCTATATTTCGCCGTAATATATTCTCAAATTTTTTTTTTTAAATTTCCCCTATACCTTAGTTATAAAATATTTTTTAAACTCCAAAATAGTTCCATTAGTCTAAAAGCAAATCCTAAAAATTCCATGATTACAACATCGATGGGTTTTGAAAATATGCCATTAAAATTTACGATTATTGTCCCGATAAGCCTCCGATATTGCCACCGATAATGTATTGTAAGACCTTCTAAATCTCGAAATTTTTAATCCCAAAAAACTTATTGCTACTTTTATGCCCACACATGTACGCCTACTTTTATATACAGTTCAAAAATATATAAATTCGAAAAGTTTTTTGCCTTCTTTCAACTGCGTGCGTGACAGCCAACAACCAACCACCAGTCAGTCGGTCGAAGCAACAATGATCGCAAGTCGTCTGTCTGGTGGCTGACATCGAGTCATTCGACTTGCCTTATTGTCTGGTAAATGCAAAACATTTATCCATTTCTGCTCTTTGTTCGTTCGTTGCTTCATTCATTCATTCATACGCCATCCATGGCTGGCTGGCTGGCTATCCTCACTTCCATACTTCACTCACTCACCATTCCAATATTTTTAATGTTGTTATGTGAACTCTTGTTCTCCTCAATGATGATGATATTCTTCATATTTTTAACAAGGGCATGAGTATGAGTTACGCACACACTCGCACACACACACTGTCGCACTCGCATACACTTAAGTAGTTCACATGTATAACATTTATTTTTTATATACACTGATTGTTACTTTCCTCGACAATGGCAACAACAACAACACCAACAACGACGACGACAACGGCAACAGCAACAATAATAACAGCCAACATCGGCAATGAGGACAACAAAAAACAGGAGCAAAGCCCATTTAAAATAAAGGCAGTTGTTTGGTTGGTTCATTTAGCCCTCCCCTCCAATGCTGCGACGGCACCACTGCGACGTCGGCAGAGAACTACGCCAAGGCAAGGCCAAGTCAGGCCAGAGCACAACAAAAACGTAATCAACCCCCATTTTATGGCTGCTCTGTTGTTGACGGCGGTGGTGGTGTTTTGATTTTATGTGTGTTGCGTTGTTGTTGTTGTTGCTCTTGTGTTTGGCATCTGAGAATTGTTACTCTGAGTTTTTGGTAGAGGGCCCTGAGGATGATGTTGATGGTTGGCTGGCAGGCAAGCTGACTGTTTGGTTGGTTGGTTCGTTGTTGTAGTTGAACGTTTCTTTTTTTTCTTTATGGGATTTGTTTGTAACCAACATCAACATTTAAGAAATTTGAATCAGTTGCAAACGAGTTCTCAGTGCGTTACGACGGCGACCGAAAATAATTGCGGTATCCAAAAAAATAACAAAAAATAAAAAAAAAGAAACTGAAAAAACAAGTAATAAATTGTAACAGCATTTTTAAATTGTTACAAATTTTAGAAACAACAACAAATTAAAATTTGTGGTGGATTACCGGAAAAAACACATAAATCATAAAACGAACGACCAACAAAAAAGTGGCTAACAAAGTTTACACACACTTTTCCAAGGAAATACAATAAAAGTGAAACATTTGCTTTTGTAATTTAAACAAAAAATTAAAAATAATAATTTAGTGATGCTTTCGTTACAAGTAAATAACAAAGAGAGTTGTTAACATTAATTCTATAAACAATTGTATCATAAGCCGAAATACCAAAAAAATAATTGCCTTCTAATTGGCTTTCCTGTGGAATTATGAGTTTACCCAGCGGCGTTGATATGCAAAATCTCATGTCCCAGCATCCGGTCTTAGGCGCTTTGCCGCCTGCATTTTTTCTGCGTGCCGCCTCCGAACGCTATCAGCGCACCCCGAAATGTGCCCGTTGCCGGAATCATGGAGTGGTCAGTATTATTTCCAAAAAAAAAAAAAATATTATTTTTAACTCAAGAATAGCAACAAATAGCGGTTTAAGTGTAGACACAACCAAACTTTTTATATTAATTAGAAAAAACAAGTAAAATGCTGTCGGTCGGGTCGAACTTTGAATACCCTCCACCATTTAGAACGAATTTGGCAATTCTCAAAAACAATAAAATCCGTTAAAACTTCTGTTAAAATCTTAAAAATACCGAATGTAGCTATTATATTAGGGTGTATACGACGACATGAACCTGCGTAGGTAACATTTGTCATAAGACATTACGTACGGTTATAATGTCGATAAAATCAAAATACCGAATATCGGGAGGTACCGTTATATGGGGCCTATATGAACACGTGGACCTGCAAGACAATTGTCTGTCATAGGCTGTAGTATCCATTCCGAACTTCAAATGTCAAATTTGAAACAATTCTGGTGAAAAATACCGAATATCGGGAGGTACAGTTATACGGGGGCTTTACGAAGAGGTGGACCTGCTCAGACAATTTTTTGTCTTATGCTGTAGTATCCATTACGAACTTCAAATATCAAATTTGAAACTATTCCGATGAAAAATGTCTCCAAAATCATCAAAATACCGAATATCGGGTGGTACAGTTATATGTGGGCTATACCAAAACGTGGACCTACATGGCCCATTTTCAATACCAAAAGTCCTGCAGACATAAGCTGATCAAGAATATATATACTTTGTGGGGTCTAAAATGTATATTTTGAGGTGTTACAAACGGAATGACAAACTTAATATACCCTATGGTGGAGGGTATAAAAATATAACACTTTTTTAAATACACCCCCTAATGGAAATAAAAGTTATGGTAATAATTTTAAAGAGGTCCACCGTAACAAGATCTAATTCGGCGGCGGCAGAACACGGCGGCATTTATTTGTAACATGGAGAAGGATGCGAGATAGACCGATAGTTACTTTTGAGGATATTTATAGAATCACATTCTGAGTCGATTTATGCATGTCCGTCAGTCCATATATTCTTGTGAACAAAATGCAGATCGCATTTCAAAAAAAAAAAAAAAATTGGAATTGATTCATCCACCCTATAAACATTTCAACTTAATGTTAACCCATGGTGTCAAGATTTCTATAAACCCCGATCAAAAATCTGACTACGGCTTTCAGATGACTTCGATGATGGAAATGCAGGTAATGGTGTTAGAACTGTACATACATCAGGAAAATGTCCTATTAGATAAAATCACAAAAAATAACGGTCATACAGTTTCGATCGGAACTTTAAAAAATTTCGGAATGTGGCAGAGATAGTAATGGATGCTACCAACTTTTAGTCACCTGGATCATATCCCGACGTCGAGCGTTTTCGGGTCTTTGTAAAGTTGAATAAAAAATAAATGCCGTTGCCCAAAGCTTACACTAGGTACAATCAGTTGGTGCTAATGAAATGAAAAAAACTTGAAATTTGGTACAAATCGGTCTAGGTTTAAATATAGCTCCCATATAATATATATATATATATATATTCCGATTATGACTAGAAAAGCGATGGCTTGTTTGTTTTGCCAATTTGGGCATAACTAGCACAGTTTCGGGTCGACACCTTTCAAATTAAAATTGAGGAAAGTCATTTGAAACCAAATAATAAGAAAAAAATTAATATTTCTTCAAACTTTTAACTATCTGACTAGGATCACATCAACCCAAAATTTCAAGTTTTAGCAGCGGCAGATATATTTAGAAACATTTATCCGAAATAGAAAATATAAATTCTTGGACAAGCAGAAAAATTGTTCAGGTTCATTGTAGACCATTTGGGATAAATTTTTCTGTTCAAGGACAAACTCCAAATTTTTTGTAGAAAATAGGTTAAAATTTGAATTTGCCCTTGTAATATAATTACCTCTGATTTAATCTGAGTTATGGAAATAAGAAACTTCAGATTAAACAAGTCAATGCGACGTTAAATTTAGCTTACATCATGTCAAAAAACATAAATTATTAAGAAGTCAGCTGTCTTAAAATTTCTAAATTTGGGAGGTGGTTCATGTGTCGAAACCCGGAAAAAATACTGAATAACAGGAGCGTTTACATGATTTCTTTTTGAAACCATTTCAGAGGGCTGAACTGGTAAAAAAACTAAATGTTTCATATAAAAGTAACCATTCCGACGGGGTGGTCCCAGAGCCGATCCATGCGACTGAATAATAGTCTATTTGGTCAAGAAATATGGTAAGGATCTTCAAAAATCCCTAATTGGGTCGTGTGGGGCCCTCTTTTAAATTTCATTATATTAAACTTCTATCTCTTCAGCTAGAACATGTGATAAGGAACGTAAAAACGCCTTTAATCGGCCGTTGGCCTTTATTTAGGTTGTGTTAAAACGTGGACCGATATTTTTTTTTTTTTTTTTTTTTGTAAAATGCATTTTTATTTCAGCAGAGACCTTTGAAATACAGAAGAAATACCCAATAGTGAACCGATATAGACCATTTCAAATACCAAACTTTTTAAGGGTACTAAAATATCCATGTCAAATGTTATCAATATTATCAAAAATATTGTTACCTCTATGGTGGAGGGTATAAAAACAAAACAAATTTTATTCAAAGTGGTTCCGATATAGCTGGTATTAGATATGCACACTTCATCTAATTTCATACATACGATTGCATATAAATTGGTAAATTAAAAGTCGAAAACTGAAAATTGAATATTTGGATAAAACATATTTAAAGTCAATTTAATCTACAGGGAGAGTTAAAAAAAAATTAAAAAAGTCAAACGCAATAATTTTTAAATTTTCTTTTAAATTTTATTGAATGAAAGCAAAATATGTCGGAAATAGCATTAAAGTTTAGATATTTTCGAATTGGTCACCTTTGGCACGAATTATGGCCTTCAAACGGCCAATGAAACCATCACACGCTGCCCGAATGTTGCTTGGCAGTATTTTGGCCCATTCCCGGCGCTTGCTTGAGGTGATCGACACTTTGGTATTTCTTACTGCCAACCTTGCCTTCCAAAATACTCCAGACACAATAGTCCAACGGATTTGTATCTGGAGATTTTGAAGGCCACTGTCGCCTGAAATGAAGCGAGGAACCTCATTTTGTAACCATTCTTGGGTGGCGCGTGCTGTTGGAATGTCCAAGGTCTGCGGCTAAAATGTTTGCGTGCCCAAGGCTTTAATACACCCTACAGAATATTTTCGCGATAATATTCGGCATTTATTCTGATGCCACGGTTGATTAATACGAGCGAAGAGCGACCATCGCCATTTTCAGCAGACCTCTTTGTAAGTAAACACGATCATTTTCTTTGTTCACAAACTGCTGTACAACGAATGTTTTCTCATCGGAGAAATCCAAATTCGGTATTTCAGCACTTTCGGCCAAGCGAGGATACTCTTTAGTTCTTTTGAGTCTATTTTCTTTCAGTTGCGGTGTAAGTTCTTGCATTTTTTTGAATTTCAATGGCTCATTTTTCAATATTTGCCGAATGGAATATTGCGATATGTTCAGCTCGCGAGCCATTTTTCGGCCACTGCGACGCGGGTTTCGATGAAGTCACTTCTTTAATTTTCGAACCATTTCTGCTGATGTCGCTGTTTTCTTCCGTCCACTTCCTTGACGTCGGGCTACGCTACCAGTATCACGATAACGAGCGATGGTACGAAACACAAACGATTTATTCACATTTAAAATCTGGAATGCCACTTGTGGTTTTCCAGCCAAATATAAGGAAATCGCGCTTGAATTCCATCACGAATAACTTTTTTTCTGGAAAATTCTCACCAAAATGCTTTTGTATGCTTATAAACAACATAAAGAGCTGTCACTGGAATAATTTTAACAGCTGTCGGAGTGGCTTAGAAATTACAGCAGTCTGAAGTTGATTGCAGTTTTCTCATCTCACCATGCAATCAATATTTTGCTACGGTTTTTAAAAAAAAATTGGAGTCTTTTGCAAATGTTCTAAATTTTTTGATCAGCGTCCTACATGTTCTGTTCGTATAAAGTATTTGTATATATGTAATTATATTTTAGCAAGTTTTGAGTTCAGTTCCAGCAAGTTCAAAGCTCCAAATATATTGACAAATTTTATTGATCCATTTATTATTTAAAAAATTTTGAACCATTTTTTGTATATTTTTATATTTTCAGGTTAGCGCTCTCAAGGGGCACAAACGTTATTGCAGATGGCGTGATTGTCTGTGCGCGAAATGTACATTAATTGCAGAACGTCAACGGGTTATGGCTGCACAGGTGAGTAAATTTAAACGAAATATAATGCGATGAATGAAGGGAGCCTCTCTGTTAAATTTTTTCAAGAGCCCCTGTCGTGGTATGGTAAATAAAAGCTTGGTTCTAAATTCAATCAGTGCATTCAGTCACCGTTTCGATTCATCCCCCACAGATCCGCTATATCTAAGATATATCGAAAATTTACGCCACATTTTCCTTCCATCTGAAAGTATCTCAAGAGTGGCACCCGATTTAATTCGAGCTTTATGCATCTCAAATATTCTACCAAACTTAGATAAATTACAGTGCCCCCATAGAGAAATCTCTCACCAATTTTTTCAAACTGTGCACAGCCTTAAGTTCCGGGCAATATTATATATAATGTGAAAATGGGATACATTTGTCCACTATGTTTGGCAACAAGGCACAAGCGGCATCACTTTCCAACTTTTGAAGAATCATAAATCAAATCCAAAACTGACTCCAGCAAAGGGTCAGCATTTTTTTTTTTTTTTTGATCGGAAACCTCAATTTTCGAGTTGGTTCAAGCGTTGCTCAACGTACTATTATTATACTCTACATCACTCTGCTTGGGGGGTATTACAAGGTTGGTTTGGCAAACATTTTCATATACGTCGATATCTAGGCTATATATCGATGTTCCTATCTCGCCGAGCTGAGTCGTCCCAGATGTGTGTCGATCCCTCTACACGTCTGTCCATATTATTTTCACTCTTCAGTTCGCAGTTATGGAAATTTTGCTTGTAGTAAGGGTTAGGGAGCCTATTATTTTTGGAGATTATCGCAATATATTTAGGGCTTAAAGGGACCAAAGGGACTATTTATGAAGGTTATCAGTTAAGGAAAATCGACTCGAAATTTTGCGTAGGGTTAGGACAGTTTCGAAGCCTTCAGTTTTATACGGTCATTAAATAAATTCTAGGGGGTAGAATGGCTCCTAACATTTTTGTGAAAAATACCCAAATTGCGGTTCAACTTCGACTATTTTTGATGGTGAAAATCACTTCCTGGGGGAATCACAAACACTTGAAATGGACACTTCTGGCCTTTACTTTGATGCTATGCATGATGCTGACGTTTTTAGTCAGATGTCGGATGTATAGTTATGTATATGCAAGAACCCAAGTTTCCAAAAATACTCATTACCACGACAGGCAGAATTATTTCAAGTATGAAATGGACCAAAAACATTCCAAGAAATAAAATAGACTAAAAATATTCCTTGGAAAAATGTTAAAAGTTGTTATCTTTTCGTTGGAGCCAAATGAAGGTGATTTACTTTATTAAATTTTAGAGACCGTAGTTGTTTCTTTTTTTTTTTTTTTTTTTTTTTTAAATTACATCCAATCAGAACAGTTCTTAAAATTATTTATAAACCCTATTTATATAAACCTTATTTATAAACGCTAACATAGTCGAAAATTATAGAACGCATTGTGATTTCAAATAGTCCATAAATTATAGTGTTGTAGGGCATCACGGGCCCTACCCGAATCTGGCCTTTAATTGCTAGGATGACCAGACGTTGCCTTCACGTTAAAACCGGAGCAAATTAAAATTTAAAACGCCCTGAAACACATTTCGGGACAATTACAAGTTTGGTATTTTTTCCCGGGACTATTTTTGTGGCAATTAATTTCGAAATATGTTTGTAATTCTTCTATTTTTTCCTTCACCCCTTTATTATTTCCTAAAATCGTATTTTTGGACCGAAATTCTTTTTAAACAACTCCAGTATTTGTCCACATCGTTCTTTCAGGTTGCGCTGCGTCGTCAACAAGCCCAAGAGGAGAATGAGGCGCGCGAGTTGGGTCTACTCTACACAAATGTACCGCCAAGGGTGCCATCACAAAATGCCGGGGGTGAGGGATCGACACCAACAACAACACCTTCATCACAACTAAGTCCACAGAATACATCTACAAATGGCGTGTTTCACACTGGAATACCATCGCCGCCAAGTGATGGTCTGGACTCAACATCACATCATCACAGTCGTATGCAATTCAGTAGCAATGGTAGCTCCGGAGGTGGTGGCGGCGGCGGTAATGGTACCAATTCTGGTGATTCTGATTCCGAAATGCGCATACGGGCCGAAAGACTGTCAATGGGTTTCTCACCAGATCGCACCGAAGTTGAAAGTCCTGGTAAGTTAGTGTTACATAATTATAACTTTTTAATGATATTTATGTCTGTGTGTGTGGGGGTTTTGGTTGGCTATTGTTGTTGCTCACTTTTTTACTAATGGTAACATTTTCGCTTGCGTTTGGCAAGTCATAACAATACCCACAACATGTATGTATGTAGCTTCGAACCAAACCAAATTCTCAAGTGTATGTGCAACACTTGAGCATAAGAAGTGTGTTGCCTGCCTTTCTCCCTCTTTGGCGTTTTCTTCTTTTTTCGTCGTTTTTTTCTTCAATTGCAACTTTGTCAAAGCATTTAGGGTTTGAAAAAATTCATTTTTTCGCGTTGAAGTTACTTGAAATCATAAAATAACCACACAAATTTGTGTTGGCACTTGTATTGTTGTTGATTGTGTGTTGAAAGTGTTACCGGGTATAAACATGTTGTAAATACCTTTCTTTTTAATTCGTGCTAACCACGAGCTTTGAATGTAATTTGGTTATGCGGTATGGAACAGTGGAGTCAAAGAGGGCAAAATTAGTATTTTGCAAGGATTTATATCCTTAAGCTTTGAAGACACCTTGAATTGACTTCTTTCATAGAAGACCTTTTGAAAATTTTTTCTCCATAGGATACCCTCTAAAATGTCTTCTTCCACCAAAGACCAGAAGACCTACTGAAAGATCTTTTTCTATAGAAGACTTTGTGAAGGGTCTTCTTCTATAGAAGACCTTGTGAAGGGTCTTCTTTTATAGAAGACCTTTTGAAAGGTCTTATTTTATAGAAGACCTTCTGCAGGGTCTTCTTCTATAAAAGCCCTTCTAAAAGGTTTTATTCTATAGAAGACCTTCTGAAGGGTCTTATTTTATAGAAAAACTTTTGAAGGGTCTTCTTTTATAGAAGACCTTTGTAAAGGTATTCATCTTAAGAAGAAAGGTATTCATCTTAAGAAGAAGGGTCCACTTCTATTGAAGACCTTGTGAAGGGTCTTCTTCTATAGAAGACCTTCTGAAAGGCCTTTTTTTATGGAAGACCTTTTGAAAGGTCTTCTCCTATAGAATACCTTCTGAAGAGTATTCTATAAAAGATCTTTTGGACTTGGAAGGGTCATCCTTTCTTTTTAGGTCTTCTTACATAGAAGGTCTTCTTCTTCCACAGAAGAAAGGTCTTCTTCTTCCACAGAAGAATCTGAAAAAGGACTTCTTCTATAGAAGACCTTTTGCGACGTCTTCTTCTATAGAAGACCTTCTGAAAGGTCTTCTTCTACAGAATACCTTATAAGTGTTTTCTATAGAAGATCTTTTGCAAGGTCTTCTTCCTTAAAACACTTCCAAGTGCCATCTTTCATAGAATACCTTTGGAGAAGTTATCTTCCTTAGAAGGTCTTTTTCCATAGAAGGACTTCTGAAAGGTCTTCTTCTTCTTCCACAGAAGAATCTTAAAAAGGTGTTCATCCACAGAAGACCCTTTGAAAGGTCTCATCTATAGAAGATATTTTACAACGCCTTCTTCTATAGAAAAAATGAGTTTCTATATAGAAGTTTTTTAAAAGGTCTTCTTCTGTCGAAAACCCTTTAAGGGGTCTTCTTTTATAGAAGAAGATAAGAAGAAGACCCTTCTTCTATAGGACACCTTTTTAATGGAAAAGACCCTTTCGAAGGGTCTTCTTCTATAGGAGACCTTCTAAGATTTCTGAAAGGTCTTTATCTATAGAATGCGTTCTGAAAGGTCTACCTCTATAGAAAATCTTATGAAAGGCCTTCTAAAAGGCCTTCATCCACAGAAGACCTTCTAAAAGGTCTTCTTCCATAGAAGACATGTGGAAAGTTTTCTTCTTCCAGAAGATCTCCTTAGAAGTCTTTTTCTATAGAAAACCTATAGTCTATAGAAGACTCTCTGAAAGCTCTTCTTTGATAGAAGATCTTCTGAGAGGTCTTCTTTTAGAGAAATTTTTCTAAATATTTTTTTAAGCTGAGGACAGTTTTAAGCGTATAAGTTTTTACCTGTATAAGCGTTTATTTTATATAAATATTTTTTTTATTATAAAAGAGTCATCTGTTATAAATATCTTATCCATGTTTTAAACAAAGCCCATGTCTTGTCCCCACTGTGCAGATTTCTTTCACCTTCCAAACAAACAAAAGATTTTCCACATCTCTTGTTCTGTCAAAAGAAATTTAACGGTGTACATTTTTACGCTTCTGCAACTTGTTACGATGGTCTTTGAAACACGGCAACAACATTACACAGTTGTTCTTTTCGTTTGTTCTTCTAACGTCGCCAACACCTAGAGCTTTGAGAGAAGGGGCTGAGGTTGAACATAGTTCTGTTTATGAAAATTAACGAAGCTGTTAAACGTTGGTAAAGGCAAAAACTCAACAAAACAATTGAGTTTTTGCCTTTACCAATATATATGGTGAGATTGTTAAGAATCTGGCAGGATTTTGGGGAGAATTGCAACATGCCATGTCATTATGTGTCAACGTCGTTTTTGTGTTGGCAAAAAGCCACAGCTTTTCTAACATGGTTAAATACAAATTAAAGCTAGCGTAAAGTTTGTGGCAATTTGGACTGAAGTGTTACATTAAGAGGCATGTGTTTTAAGAGGACCTCCCTCTATACCATATAAATTTTGATATGAAATTTATTTATGAAATCTAAGCAGATAAACGAAAATCTGAGAATAGGAGCAACAGCTCATAGCAAGATTTCAACTCCTCTTATGATTTTTTGGACATAAGATTTTTTGGACATAAGCTTTTATATAAGTACATGAACCAATACCAAATACCGATATCGGTAATATCATTTGGCGGACATACGAAGATATGGACCTAGTTTTTTTTCTCATAGAAAGTGGTACCCATTACTACTACTACCACTATATTAAATTTTAAACAATTCCAATAAAGACAAATTGCGAATTTACAATTTGAAAAGATTCGTTAAGTATTGAAAATTATCCTGACATTCAGATCGTGCGTTTGTAAAAGTATTGGGATGTGTGAAGCTTAAAGAAAATCTGATGTGTTTTCTAGAATTTTATGAACGTTTTGTTTTTCAAAAATTTGACCACTTTGTGGGGGAGGCACCAGAAGAAGTGGACCGATCATTTCGTGGTTATTTGACCCGTTTTAGGTGAGGTACGAGAAAAAGTGGTCCGTTATTAACACTAACTAACACACTAACACAAAATCGTTCGTGGAAAGTATTGAATTGTGCGAAATTTGAAGATAATCGGAATTATATTTTACATTTTATAATTGTTAAAATTATTCAAAATTTGAATCCTCTCTGGGGAAGATATTTAATGGAGTAGGCCAATATTATCCAATATTAGGATTTAAAAAAGTTTGAACAACATCGGATGATTATTTCTCTTTTTATGAAATAAAATATTTTGTTTGATATGATATTTGACCCTTTCTGGTGGAGGTACCAGAGGGAGTGATTCGATATACCTTATCTTTACGACAGATCTTATATTAGTAGATAAATTGCAATGTGCCGAGTTAGAAAGCGATCGGATGCTCGGAGTGGTCCGATATATTCTATATTCACACATGATTTTGTGTTAAAAGAAATATGGGGATGTGTAATTTTGAAGAGAATCGGATATTTATTTCCATTTTATAAGAATTATTATTATTCGATGTTGACCCATTGTGGGGGAGGTTCATGATGAAGTTGGCCGATATTGTTCATTTTCGCACATGTCCTAACACTGATAAAAATATTGTGAATTGCAAATTTTGCACAAAATTTGATGATATTTTCTTTTTTTATGCGGTAACTTATTTTTTGTGAAATTTTTGACTTTGACTCCCAACTCGACCTTTGATCAAAAATATGACTGTACAAATTTTGGATCAAATCGGATAATCCCTTCAGACAGACTGACGGACCTCTAAGTCGACACTGTCTTCAAATAGATTTGAATAGACCTAGTGTCTAAAACTGTTATTTCTATTAGGCACAGCATTAGAAACAGGAATTTCGGCATTGTAACCAAAATGATTATCGTTCATTTCACCCTCTATAAATTAACCGATCATCTCCGCTGTGCTTAAAATTGTGCGATAATCGGACTACAATTGTTGCCTGTGCAAAATCAGGTCAATATATTGGATGCGGTGGGTCTTAGGCGTTAAAACGTTCTTGCATTTCTTGGCAAAAAAAAATATTAATATTATCTCACGGTTATGTTACGATTCTCAGCACCTTTGAAGACGTGACATTTGCTTTTGTAGCTCTTCCAATGCTTCCGGCTGAATTTCACTCTAAAATCGACAATTCAGCTCCTTACATAACCATAGAGCCACAACTGAGCTTTGTCGCTGAACACAAGAATCAAACAAGCGTTGATTTGCAAGGGTCGTTTGTAAGACGGAGGATGATAGCCATTACAAACAAGTAAAAAAATAAGCTAATTTCGGGCGGGCCGAACTTTTTATACCCTCCACCATTCGGAGGGAACTTGAAAATTTTCCGTCGAAAAATACCGCTCAAATGAAAACCTTTATGCGTGGGCTATACGAAGACGTGATGCTGGATAAATAATTTTTTTCTAGGCTGTAGTAACGATTTCGAACTTCAAATACGAAATTCGAAACAATTCCGGTGAATAGTGTCACTAATATCATAAAAATACCGAATAGCGGCAGGTATCGCTGTATGGGGGCTATACTAAGACGTGAGCCTGCATATACAATTTGTATTACCCATTTATACCATACCCGCAATAGGTTGTAGTACCCATTAGAAACTTCAAATACGAAATTGAAGCAATTCCGGTTAATAATTTTGCGAAAATCATCAAAATATCGAATATCTCGGGTTAGCGTTATATAGGTGCTATACTAAAACATACAGTACTCAGAAGGATCTCTTTCTGTGGATTTTAAGCCAATTCCATTGAAAAATATGACTAAAATCATCAAAATACCGAATATCGGGAGTTACATGGGGAGTATACAATATCGTAGACCTCTATAGACAATTCTTTTTCAGGGGGTAAACCAATCACAGAGAACTCCTTGTGTAGAATTTCAGACAATTCTATTAAAAAATGTGGCTAAAATCATCAAAATATGGAATATCGGGAGGTACAGTTATATGAGGGCGTAAAATAGTCAGAAACACCTTGTGTGGATTTTAAGCCAATTCCATTGTAAAATGTGGCTAAAACCGATATAGCCCATCTTCGTACTTGACCTGCCTGCAGACAAAACAAATCAATAACAGCCGATTCAAAGCGAATCCCGTTGAAAAATATAAAAAAAATCCTTTTAAAAATTCCTTAAATCAGATTATATAAGTGCTATACTGAATCGTGGACCTACATGGCGCATTTTCGATACCAAAAATTCGATGCAACTAAATATTTTTCAGTAAATTGTGATCAGCATCTTTCATTGTGTTTGTTAGGTTAATTTGGCTTATTATTTTATGCTGCTCAAGAATACAAATACTTTGTGGGGTCTAAAATGGATATTTTGTGGAATTACAAATGGAATGTCTCCCCCATACTATGAGGGGTCACAATTAATGGGTGGAGTGGTGTGGAAGGACTTTATTCAGATCATCAGAAACAAATATTTACGTTATGATGGTCTATATTTTGATATAAGTTTTTTCTACTCTATAGACGTAATGATGAAAAGCATATTTTAAAATAGCTTACAACCATAGCTTGTTTGTATCGTGGCAAGTACACTTGTCCTCAGAAGTAATGTCTGCCATACTGAGCTTTTTGCAAAACTCCAATCAAGTTTCAGAAGCAAACAAAATTGCTACCGTTTAACTTGACAACAACTTTTTTTGTTTCTACAAATTTGTAACTTTCTAAATGCCAAAAAATTTCCACTGAATATGTCATCATGACATTGCAAAAATCTAAAAATAAGTCTCAAAATTGATTAAATTCGTTTCGGAACGAAAAAAAAACATTTATTTGCTACAGAGTCTCTTTTGCTATGGAAACACTTAATAAAACGGCGAAAAACAACGACGACAACAAAAACAGCAAAAACAACAACAGATTAAAATAAATAAAGTATCAAATTTTGTTTAATAACATCATTGGTGGTAGCCCTTGTTGTCTGCATTGGTAGGAAGTTTGGTTGGTTTGTTGGTAGTAACTTGGTCTTGGTTACCTGACAAGTTGGGTTTTTTCGCGTTACCTGGCAACCAGCAAACCGGTGGCAGTGGAAGCTATGGTGGTGGTATGGCGTTTAAGTCCCCAGCAGAAAAAAATTATTTCAGTCAGTCATTCGATATCTTCTCCTTTAAAAAATGTTTTATTTGTTTAGTTTCGTCCGCATCTTCTTCGTCGTTTTTCTGCGTTTTCTGTACGCGTTTGTTGCCTGTTTTTGATTTGTGTGAAGCACTTTTTCCTTATCTCTCCTCTCCATTTCGACTGTTTGAAATTTAATTAAGTTGTGATTCATTCCCAGGCAATCATTTGCAAGGTGAAGGGGAATGGAATGCTTATTGATTTTTACGTTGTGTGTGTGTTTTTGTTTACTTTCATTGTTCGCACGAACACACACACATATTTTCATCCATCCATACATCTTGACATTCCTTTGCAAACATGAAAATGGATTTGTTTTTTTTTTCTTGTTTAAATAATACCTATTTGGTTATTGTTTTAAATATTATGGACTTGTCTGGAAAAAAGTAATCATCGGAAACCATTTCAAACCTCTCCAAACGTCCACCAAGTGTGAGCAAAAAAAAAAAACAATTATTTGTATTTGCTTAGAAGTCAGTCAGTCATTTGTGTTGGCAAGGTGTTTTATGGAATTCCATTAGAGAGCAGATTTGATGGCTATGTTTATTTTTTGAGGGTAAATTGGCAGAGAAGTTCCTGAATTTTTGAATAGAAAAATTCTCACGGATTTTCAATTTTTGAGTGGCATTTTTTGTTTTAATTTTCAAATCAAAATAATTTTTAATGAAGTTTTGAAGGGTCTTACATAAAAAGTCCTTTCGAAAAATTGTGATTATGATTAGAACTCTTGTAAATATTTTCACCAAAAAGAAGAAATTTTTAAAGGTATTCTCTTAAAATATGACACTTTTTAAAGGTTCTCTATAGGGATTTCTATGAGATTTTTAAATGCAGATTTGCGGAAAGAACACATTTTTAATATCTTTTCGAAAGAATTTCTCTAGAAAAAACACATCCAATTTTTTTTAAAAGAAAAGATCTTTTCAAAAAGTTTGTACATTTTCCTGATTCCCTTTGAACAGACAACATTTTCAAGGTAATCTATGGAATAAAGCCCTACTTTAGGTCTACTGTAACAAAAATATATTTTTTAAGTTCTTAGAAAATGTGGCTTTTTTGGAGCTTTTCTCTAGAAAGAAGTGATTTCCAACCGTCGTCTATGAAAATGTTTTTCTAAAGGGATTTCAAAGAAAGAAACTATTCTAGAAGCAGTCTACAGACATATGACATTTTCGCTGCTTTCCATAGATAGGAAACTTTTTCAAGATTTTCTACCAATAGAATATCTTTCCAATGTCTTCCATAGAAAGAAATCCTTTCATAGATCTTCTATAGAAAGAAGAAGACCTTAATCAGCATCTCTTAAGCCCCCCCTATCTCTCTCTCTATACTACAAAGATTTTTTAGAAAGATTTTTTAAGAAGAAGAGATCTCCTGAGAGAAAGAAGGCCTCCTAAAGTACTTTTTCAGAAATAAGACCTATCTGAAGGTTTTCTATGGAAAGTAGGTATCTCAAAGGGGCGTATCTGGAAGAAACTTTTATAAGTTTTCAACCAGAAAAGAGGCACATTCAAAGACATTTCTACAGACAAACTACCTTTTTAAGAATTCCTTTTAGTTCAAGACAAGAGACCTCTCAATGATCTTCTAAAAAGAAAATTTATTTTAAAGAGTTTTCCAAATAAGAAAATGTTTTCAATAGGTCTTCTGAACAGTAAAAAATAAAAAAAATATATAAATGTGTTCGCCAGGTAGAAATTAGACCTTTCAAAAGAATTTCTTTATATAATACCTATTTAAAAGTATTTTCAAAAAATAACGCATTACAAAAAGTTTTCTCTGGAAAGTGGACCTGGTAAAAGGTTCTTTCTTGAAAGGGGACTTTTGGAGGCCTTCAAAGCTATTTTTGCACAAAATATATCCCTCTAAAGCGGATTTTTCAAAAGATCGTCTTCACAAAGACGGCCATGAAAAGGTCTTCGCTAGGGTTCTATATATCTAAGGTTATTCTGATAGTCTTATATAGAGTACAGAAGTATCTCGAGAATATCTTTCTAAAGATTTCAGAAAAAATAAATTTCTACAGATGACCTTACAAAGGCCTTTATTATTTAATTATTATTATTTACCTTATATAAGTGGTAACTTAAGGAGGAAAACCTTCCAATGTTATTCTAAAGGAAGAAAACCTTTTAAAGGTTTTCTATTTGAAGAAGGTCTTTTTAAGGTCTTCAAGAAAATATAATATTTCCAAAGGTCTTTCGTAGAAGCGAATATTTCGGAATATCTTCTTTGGAAGGAAAAATTCTCTACAGACCTTCCATATTAAGAAGAAGAGTCTTCTCTCCATAGAAAGAAAACAATTCTAAAGGTCTTCTAGGGAAATACCCTTCTAAAGGTCGTACAAAGAAATCCGACGTTTTTAAACGTCTTCTCTAGAAAATTTATTTTTTCAAAGAATAGGTCCTTTATGTTCTTCTATGGATTTCATGATTTTATTCTATAGAGAGAATACCGAAGCTTTTCAAAACAGACCGGACATTTCTTATTGGGAGAAGACCTTTTAAAAATATTTTTGGGAAAAAGAACTTTAAGAAGTCTTTTAATGGTTTTTTTATAATAAAATACCAAAACGTATCCTGTAAAAATATAAAAATATTTTTGTCCTCTGTAGAAGAACATTTTACCAATAGAAATTAAAACTTTTTTAAAGTCTTCTATAGAATGATAATTTTCTGAAGCTATTCTATAGCATGAAGTCCCTTTCTTAACCTATTATATAAAAATGATAAAATTCCCCAGGTTTTCTGTGGAAAGAACCTCTCTTCCCTAGAAAGTATCGCTTCATAAAGCTCTCTTATAGAAAGAATATCTTTCCGAATGTTTTCTATAGAATGAAATTTATAAAGAAAATTTGAAGGGAGAGAATTTTTTTTTTTAAAAGGATCGCTTCCTAAGGATCTTCTCCAAAAGGAAGGCCTCTCTAAAGAACAAAAACTTTCCCAAGTTCTTTGAGATGGAGGAGACTTTTAAAAGATCTTCTATAGAACAATGACCTGTTAAATATCTTCTATAAGGAGAACAGATTTTAGGGGCTTTCCGTATGAAAATGACCATTCAGAAGGTCTTTTATAGAAATTTTTCTAATGACCTTCTATAGAAATAAGACTGTTCTGACAACGTTTTATACGAAGAAGACCTAGATCTAGATCTTTCTAAAAGTCTTACATATCGTTACCTTCTCCAGAATATTCTTTAAAGAGAAATTCTAGTAGTCTTCTATAGAGAGTAGAGCTTTCTCTGGCGTTTTCTCTTGAGAGAAGACTAATCTTAAGATCTGCTCTAGCGTGAGTGGATATAAGTAACATTTTTACACTACTCTTTTCGGGAACTGTGTCCTTTTCAAAAAAGTTCTTAAAAAAAGACGTTCTTAGGTCGCTTCTATAAAATGGGGAGTTTTCTAAACCTTCCCGATGTTTCCTTCCCGTTAAGAACTCAAAAATGCATTTCTAAGCTATTTCCGTTGGAGAAGGGCGATCCAACTTGCAAAAATATATCAAAAATTACAAAAAGTAACGATTTCAAGGGGACTTCCCTTCGTACGTCCTTGGTTCTTTCCTGAATCTACATAGCATGTCTATGCAATCTCAGTCTCCTTTCTTTTTAATCTGAAGCTACAGAACATTCTAATCCAACCCCAGTCAGGTTTACGTTTTTTCATTTCAAAATTCTCTTTTCTACCAAAATTCTCATAAAAAATGTCTTCCTCTCTTCTCTCTCTTGCAGGCTCCAAACGTGCACGTCTCTCCAATGAAACCGATCAAGATACCGGCTCCGAATCATCACCCAGCAGTCCACGGGCCAAGACAACAAATTATCATCACAACAATAACAATGGTAACCTCTCACCTGCTCGGACCGGACCACCCAGCTCACCCGAATCAGATTTAGATGTTGATTCAGCACCCGATGAGGCCACCCCCGAAAATTTGAGTTTAAAGAAAGAAGACTCCACATCACCACCGCACACACCCTCAGCTGATAGCATGCATATGTTGAGGAGTTTCAGCAATGGCAATCCTCAGGGTTTTATGCCCTATCATCATACACAATTTTTGGCAGCAGCGGCAGCCAGTGCTCATTCACATGCTGTGGCCCAGCATTCACCACATCATCAAGTTCAGCAGCAGCAGCAACAACAGTCTCCCATGGTGGGACATCATCCTGGGGCGGGGGTGGGAGCAGCCCTGCCACAGCCACATCAACGCTCCCCTGTTGATGTCTTGATGCGTGTCTTTCCCAATCGCCGGCGCAGTGATGTTGAACAGCTATTGCAACGTTATCGTGGTGATGTCCTACAGACCATGGAAGCCATGATATCGGGTGAGGATTTGACTCATCTTATGCCCACATCGGCCCATTCGCCACCCAATGTACCACCATCGCCACCGTTTCCCCTCAAATCGGCATTTTCACCATTGGTTCCACCAGCAGCTGTTTTCGGTTCACCCACCCACCGTTACCCACCATTTATGCAGGCCCACGCCAAGAGATTCTTGGCAGCACCATATGCTGGGACGGGTTACCTGCCGGGTGTCATAAATCCCGCCGATTGTGAGCAATCCGAATCGAATGGTGGCACCTCAGTGGATCGCAATAGCAATGCAGGCGATTCGCAAGATTGAGAAATCGACATGGCCGGTGGTGAAAACAACGGCCTGGTGTTTAGACCATTTGAGTAACGCTGGCGTAGAACTCATGACGAAGTAAACTAAATTCTAAATGTTAAAATAAATGTATATTAATTTGGAATTGTCAAAGAAAGGCTCTCAACTAAATGTATATTTCCCAAAACAAAATGATTTGAGTTAGAATATTTTGATTTTAATTTTCGAAAAACAAAAAATGCAGGGATTTCAGCCACAGATCATCCCTTGTTGTTTGCTATAGGTTTTATAATGTTAATCATGTTAGAGTGATATATATATAAATACATAAATAAATAAAAACAAATTGTTGCTTTGTAAGATGTTTAGTTTAGTGACAAAAAAACGACAACAACCCCAAAATCACATTAAAAACCAAAAAAAACATCAACTAGTATAACTTCAAATATACGTACTCCCCCCTCATTGCCTATGTTACCCTGTGTATAATCGTTTTTCCATAGAACATTAAAAAGCATGTATACAACACTCCCTCCCTCCTCCATCATAGAATTGTATTATATTTTCAACAGCCTTAGTAAGCAGTGTTACGACACTCCTCCCCGCTCCCTTTACCCCTAACAATGTAACTCGTATTCAAAGATGAACCTACATACACACATAAATACATATTGCGATATTTAATCATAGTTATTGTTTAAGCCTTAAGTAGTAGTTAAAATATTAAGGAATTAAAAAAATATTATTTGTAAAATATAAAAAAACATATACTATGAAATAAATACTGTGTTAAATAAAACGAATATTAAAAAAAAATAAACAAAATTTTGTTTTGATATTTTAATATGGAATTGATTTAAAATCGATATATTTTCTATATGCCAACAACCATCAACACACATGCAACGCCGTTTTTTACCCTCAGCCATATGGCTAGAGAGGGTATATATCATTTGGTACTGCCAAAACGTGCCTTTCCAAAATCACTGTTTTTGATCCCAGGTGTCTTTGGACCAAATCCGTTTCAGGACATTTGTCCGTCCGTCTGTCTGGCTGGCTGGTGCGCACGATAACTCTCGAAGGGAGCATGCGATTTGGTCCAATCTTGGTACATCGTAATATTATTATCAAACTTAGATCGAGTTCAGAGATGGGCAATATCAGTCCACTCCTTCTGGTACCTTCCCCACAAAATGTCAACATTTTACTGCACAGACAAAGAAAGGATAGTCCTATTCCAACTCCAACTTTGAAAATTCTAATATTTGCATAAGTGCAAATCGGTTCCTCCCCCACAAAAGCTCGAAATATTGGAATACGCATTAGGCTCATAATACGCGAAATTAAAAAAATCCGATTCCATTTAGACGTGGCACATCTGAATATTTCTATTAACACAGGATCTGCTATAAAGACGGTAGAGATCCAGGTCGCATTTATTATCCGATTGAGATGAAATTTTCCAAACGATACTTGTTTGGCCCAAGGAGGGACACTATTGAAATAGTTGATAGTCGGTTCAAGTTTAGACATATACATATACATCTTCAACCGATTTCGGGTTAATTGTGCACCAAATGGTCAATGTCAATCCAAATTACCTGAATTTTGGCACATCTGACCAAATTAATTCTAGAAACAAGTACATAAAATTTGGAGTCCCTCACAAGCGTAACGGTGATTTCTGGTACAAGATAAAAGGCACAGCTCAGAAATAAGTGTTTCCAATTTTGTCAAGATCGGTTCAGATTTACAAATATCGCCCCCATATTGTTATCTGATTTGGTGTTGAAATCCCTTACATGCGTAATATGCACTCTACAACAATAATATTTGACACCGGATATCAGATGCAGCTCGAAACTACCAAAACTGAAAAATTTTATAGAGATTCGTTCAGATTTGTATGTACCTTCGATATAGATCTTCATCCGATTTTAAGGCTTTTGTTCACCATATATGTAATATCAAGCAAATTGGATAGAGTTTTTCACATTCAAACGCATATTCCATTTTAGTGAAACTGTATATTTTGCTCCAATAAATATTTTTATACCCGCCTACATACATACATATTATTGAGGGTATATTAAGTTCGTCATTCCGTTTGTAACCAATCGAAATAATAATTTTAGACCCAATAAAGTCTATACATTCTAAGATGATTTAGCCCGGCCAGTCCGTCAGTCCATCTGTAAAAACGAATAAAGATAGGAAGCAGGTCAAGTTCGAAAATGGGCACCATACAATGGTGCCTTCCGATATTGGGTATTTTGATGATTTTAACCACATTTTTCAATGGAATTGACATAGAATCTACGTTTTAGTGTAGCACCCATATAACGCTACAACGATATATTCGGTATTTCCAGGATTGTCGCGATATTATATAATGGGTACTACAACCTATGACGGAAAATTGTCTATGCAGGTCCAGATGATCTACTTCACATAAATTCCCAATATAAAGTTGTCTGTTACATGATCTCTACTAAAAACGCATAGTTGTGTAGAGTATCATAAAGTCGGGTCCAACCGATTTTGGAGCTTTGCTTGCTGGATTTATTTTCGCACCTTTAAAAATATTTTATTTTTCCCAATATTGAAGCGATCTCAGCTCTTTGTCTCGAATATATCTGGACATTCGTTACTCTCCCCCAGCTATTTGTTAAATGTTGCCGGTTTGTGCGTAGTTTTACCACCAATTTATCACCTATTTTATAGATCGATTTATAGAATGATCAAATGGTACAGCTCTGCGTGTGTGCATTTTTCACATACAAAGGAGACGTCCGCTGAACTGGTTCCTCCCTTTGGTTACTGATTTTCTAATGCTGGTAATAACGATTCAGCTGCTAAGTTTAGCATCAATACAGCTTATTAGCGTATCATAAACCCTATGCGTTGATTTAAGTTCCACATTGTTGAGGGCTCTCCTATGTGTGTACCACTCCATGAAAAGCAGTTTCAACAGACATTCCTTTTATATAGAAGTGCTGCGAGTTGCTCCCCAGTAAGTCATCCAGATATGTTCTAATATCCAGTTTCATCAACTTTTCAAGGATCTTTAAAAGAAGCGAAAGAAATTGGTCTATAATTTTTTCGGTGTCTTGTTACCTGAATGGTAAGTCACAGTAACCTCTCTCCATAGACGAGGCATATGTGAGCTAAATATATCGCTTCCAAAATATCGTATACAAGGGATAAAAAATTATGTAACATCACTGATATAACGTCATCAGATGCAGCCGATTTATTAGGCTGGAAGGTACAAATCGCCTACTTGGGTTTGTTTCTGGTTATAAGCCTATCGAGGACATTATTATCACCCTCTGATCTGAGTGGGATGGAGTTGCTTCAACTGCAACCCGTTCCGATATTTATACCCCACACCACAAGGTGGTCAGGGTATTATGGCTTTGTGCATTTGTTTATAACAGGCAAAAGAAACGAGATAGACCCATAGTTCCTTTTGATGATCTGCATAGAATCACATTCGAGTTATGCATATCCGTCTGTCACTCTGTCTATCCATGTATTTTTGTAAACAAAGTACAGTTCGCATTTATTGTCCGATCCACATGAAATTTTGCACAAATCATTTGTTTGACCCAAGGACGAGCCCTATTGAAATCGGATAAGACAAAGAGATAATCGGTAAAAATTTAGATATAGCTCCCATATATATCTTCGTCCGATTTGCATTTTATTGTGCACCAAACGTGTTATATCGGCTCGAATACACATACACATGCACATGCAACCGACTTAGGCCTGAAAATAAGTATGACAAATTTTATCGAAATCGGTGCAGATATAGCTATAGCTCCCATATATATTGTTCATCCGATTTGTTATTTTTGTATTCCACAGCAGTAATATGCGCTCTGTAACAACAATATTTGGGGAAATATATCAAATACAGCTCAGAAATACCTTTGCTAAATTTTATCGAGATCGGTTCAGATTTGGATATAGCTCCCATATAAAACTTCGTTCGCTTAACCTTTCATTGTGCACCAAGCGTCTAATATTTGCCCAAATGGGATGGAATTTGGCACTTACGACCGAATTGAGTCTAGAAGCTAGTATGTCAAATTTGGTGAAGATCGGTTCAGATATTGCTATAGCTCCCATATATATTGTTCATCCGATTTGTTATATTTGTTACCCACAGCCGTAATATGCACTCCGTAACAACGATATTCAGGGAAATATATCACACACAGCTCAGAAATGTCTTTGCCAAATTTTATCGAGATCGGTTCAGATTTGAATATAGCTCCCATATATATCTTTATCTGATTTCAAATTAATATTGCACCAAATGGGTAATACAAGTTCGAATTTAAAAAATACAAATGCTTCGGCATATTTAGTCCTTCGAACTTTAAATTATAATTATAATCATAGTGTGTATGATTAAATTCTCCCATAAAAACTTTTAATTGTTATGTGGAGCTCTACTAAATTAGCAAAGTGGTGTAGGGCATCACAAAGTCGGCCCCGCCCGACATTAAGACTTTCTTTACTGGTTTTACAGTTGGGTAAATTTATTCTCGCTAGTAGGTCCCGAGAGTCAAGACTACAGTCGGCCCATACGCCATTGTGTTTCATGATGCCGCCAACCTGCTTGGAATGCTGCTGCGTTGACTCCTTCTATAGTCTCAAAGAAATTTACCCAGGAATTCCTATTGGCGCGTTTATTTTATTTTTTCCTTTATATTTTTGAAGTCTGGTCCTTTATATTTTTTAAAGTCTGTTTTATAAGCGTGGCAAGGTTTAACTTGTGTGCTTTATTATAAGAAGATCTTGTCGTTTTCCTAAGCTCGATGATCTTTTTATTTCACCACATGGGTTTCGACTTTTTGCAGGGAAAAGTGAGGCGACAAGTGTCCTTATAGTTGTTAAAGAGGATGCTGATTAGGTTAATTACGTCTATTGCTCGTACAAGAAAATCGAAAAATTTCATGTTTAGTCAGTTAATGACTTTGGGAAGGAAGCAAAACTGATAGCTGTTATTCTCCCTAAAATCGCAGCCAGAAAAGTGATGTTAATGGCCAAGTCTAAATGATCAGTTTCCATAGAAAAAATACTTGTAAATATTTAGCAAAATAAATATTTTTCCAAGAACTGTAAAACTCGCTTTGATTACTTACATGGAGATTAACCTCCCTCCATACCCCGTAAACATAACCATCCAATATTATTACAAACCTTATATTATCACAATACTTTTGCTGCTTGATTCCATTTGTTTCAATAAACAAAAGTAATTCCCCTCCCTCTCTCTCTCTCTCTATCTCTCTCTCGCAATGTGTAATTGATACTATTTTATTTACCTTTCATTTATGATTTTAACTATTGTTCTACAATGCGACCTTTTGCATTCAATTCCTTGGTTATTCATTTCAGATATGCTGGTCATTTCGAATCCATAAAACAACAATAATAACAATAACTAAGCCTACCATAATCTATGGTCTCCCATGTCCAATAATTATATTTGTTTCTCAACAGCATCATTATTATCCTGCGCCTCACTTCCATTCCCATTCTCTCGGCAATTATTAGAGGATTAATATTTGTATTTGGTTTCCATTCATTGTTGGGCTTCTCTGCTTCTTCCAAAACTATAAACTATCCAAGTGAAAAGTAGAATGGAAGATGGTTTTCACACTTGCCATTGTTGTTAACGGGAGATAGTTTACACCATGAACAGACGCCACCACCACCAGTCAATTTCAGGGGCTGTGGCTGTGTGTGCGTGCATATCCAGTGTGGCCATCATAATGCGATATCGCAGTGGCAGCATCTGATCCCCCAATCTCCTTTTGTCCATCCATTGTTTGCTTTGGAGTGTGTTTATGGATTTTATTATGTTGCTGGTCAAAACAGGCCCCCTTTGTCTCGAATAATTATAAATTTATTGGGATTAGAATTTTGGCAACTCATTTATAAAATTACAAATAACGATGATGATATCCTGCCTGGCGTTTGTTGTCTGATCTAATGCATGAATGGTTGAATATTTCAGATGTCAATGGAGGGTCGTCGTTTGTCACTGGTGCGTCTGTCACGCTTTTGTTTTGCCTAGACCAGGCGTTATTCGATGCTGGATCATTGGTCAGCCATTCAATTTATTGTCATTGATATCTTTCACACAATATTATTGTTGTTGTTTTGTTATAAATGTTTTTATCTTATGTAAAATGTCAACTGGGCGAAAAAAATTGGTGTCGTGTGAAAAACTTTGAAAGTTTTTCATTTCGAATCAGAATTATACTTGACTAAGGATTCTGTTACAAAAAAAAAAAAAAATAAATAAATAAATAATAAATTTAATATAAGAAAGAGGATCGAATCTATATCACTATAAATAGGTACAAGTAGTTTGTAGTCTGTTCAAGACCTCCGAAAAAGTCGCTCGAATTCCAATAAAGAGCAAATTTTGCTTTAATTCGAGCGAGAGCACTCCTGGGAGTAGAAAAAACGAAACGAGTAAAACTCTATTATTGGGTTTAGCTCGAATAAGGTCGAGCATGATTTGCTCGTTTTAGATTGGGAGCAAAATTCGTTCAAAACGACCAGATTTAACTCCTGCCTAGCATTTTTTTCGGTTTACCTCCAATGAGGGCTAGCATGCTTTCCACGTTTTAGAGTGGGAGCAGAATTCCTTCGAAAACTACCAGATTCTACACTTTCCGTGCCCTCTTTTTGATATACAGTTGTTTTATTCCTATGTAAGTGTATTTCGCAAACAACAGCAAGCATTGTCGTTAATCGGTATTAAACAAAGCATAGGATAGTGTTGTTGTTTTTATACAAAAAAAAAACCACCGGCTCCTTGCTCTACTGAGATTCTCTTCTTTGATTTTGTACTCGATCACCCAACTCTCCCACAGTTCCTAGCAACATCAAATCCGGTTTGCTACTTTCAAACTCTCCGCAAACTCTCATTTAACTTCGAGCGATTTTTTAGAAGGTGGTGACTCGAGCGCGATTCAACACAAAACAAAAGAGTAAATTCAAAATGAAACTCTCACTCTTCGAGCAATCCCGTTCGCGAGAAAGTTGTAGCTTTCGTCGTGGTTGTTTCGCAGACTTAGATTTTCTCCTTTTCTTCGCAGCCATTTTTGTGGCCCGCGGTTTGAAGATTTAACCTCTGGCATATCAGATGCCTTTTTCGAAGACTTATATTTTACAATTTCCCAGTTAAGCAGGGGTTTCCCCTGGCCTTTTTCTGAGGCCTTCACTTGTTTCACAACTGTACTGCATGTGGGGATCTTGTTTATCGGAAGATCCCTTAATGTTACGTTAGAATACATCTTATTGAACTTCCTCATAAACTTCTGTTTCGTCCTGATAAGCTTCAGCTTTTTATCCGTTAGGTTAGGTGGACCTTCGATACACTCTTTTATCCCTTATCTCCTTAGATTTAGCGTTTTTGATGTTGGGAGAGCTTAGCGGCAATTCCATTTTGTCATTGGAGACGTCGCTTTGTTACGCGGCGATAGTGTTCTGTCTTGCGAGTGAGGGATGGGCTGGTGTTGGGCCGCTAGTACTGTTCAGGTGAACTTTCTTGGGAGTCAACACCTGACTTGAGATCGAGGCCTGGACTATCGTTGCATCCATGTCCTCGTCAGACATGGAGCTTTCCCAGAAGTCTTCAGGGATACTGTCCTGACTCAGCATCAATACCAATAATTAAGATAATTAATTAAGATCAATAGAAATCTTATTTTCCAATTTCAGTATTCTTCCTTAGAGTAGGCCAACCGTTTTGCTTAGAGAAGACGGTTTGCTTAGAGAAAACTTGGTTTCTTACAGAAGACCTATGGTCTTCTCAGAGAATGTCATTTGGTAATCTTAGAAAAGACCACATGATCTTCTTAGAGGTGTCCAGTTTGTGTTCATGGAGCAGACCAGTTCCACTTATTATTCTTAGAGCAGACCACTTGGCCTCCGTAGAGATGGCCACTGGGACTTCTTAGAGAAGACAATTTGGGATTCTTATGGAACAACTCTAAGCCCTCGTTTCCTCTTCGAGAACATTATTTGGCCTTATTATAGAAGACAAAAAGGGCTTGCTATTAAGTGCCACCAGGTCTTTTTATAGAAGACTATTTGGTATTCCTATAGAAAGCCAGTTAATTCAGTCGGCTATTTCGAAATGTCCATAAGAAAAGTTCTAATTTAGTCAGAAATGTACAGTTTCCTGTGGAAAACTTAAACTTTTACAAAAAAATCCAACCCCTACATGCAAATCAACAATTTTGGTATTTAAATTAAAATTTATCGTAGGACGCAAAATATAAACATAAATAATTCACAAATCCAAATTGTACCAAATTTAGTACATATAAGTTCAAATTTTTTAAACTACCTCCATATCATTATTCTATACTCCGACAGTCATATTATTTCCAAATTTCAGAATACCAATTCTACCGGTTCCCCCAAAATTTAAATTGTACCAAATTTAGTAACATTAAGTACGAATTTCCAAAACTTCCTAAATACCCCAATCCTATAATACAACAATAATCTTTATTTAAACTGTCAGAATTCCAACTCTTTCGGTTTTCCCGTAGTGTAAATTGTACGAAATTTTGTACTATTTTGTACTATTTCCTCCAAATCGAAGTTTTACCAATTTTAGTACTATTTAGTACTTTTTGTGCACATAATTTCCAAAAAAGATACCTCCTTATGCCAATCCAACACTCCACCAGTAATTTCAGGATTCCAGCTCCATCCGTTCCATCAAATTAAAATTGTACCAAATTTAGTACCGTTTAGTACTTTTCGTATATGTATATGACTGCAAACTTTCAAAACTTCCTCCTTACATCAACTTTAATTCCCATTTCAAATGTCAAGTTTTTAGCCCTAACCGTTCATATGATACGAAATGGTACCCACTCTAGTACATTTTGGTACTTTCAAATACAAAGACTAACATATTTAGTACATTTCAGGAGTGTTCATACCTTTCTAGTACGAATTTCCAAAAATCCAGCCTTACCTGCCACCTTCGGACCAAGAGTGACCCTCACTCAAAATTTCAAGATTCTTCGGCCGTTTCGTCTGGATATTGCCGACTCTTTATATTACAAGTTATTATTTTAAGCAAAACTAATTCCCACCCAAAGGTATTTGTCATTGAACTAAGTTATAATTTCAGGCTGTCCAACTAGTTTATCTCAAAGACCCACAAATATTTTTCCCAAGGAATTTAACTTTCTGTATTCATTGGAAAAAATGTAATGCGATTCTATTGAATCTAACATTTGTATCTGCAATGTTTATGATTCCATGTAGCCATCTAAACAATAATTTTCTGGTTAATTGCATATTTTCAATGGCAATGAATTGCAATACAGACAACCAACCATACGACCAACATCTTTGCCATTATTAAAATCATTCCCCCGCAGCAGCAACAACAACGACAAGAACAACAAACAAGCCAGCGTCAACAATAAAGCATTTTAATAGCAGTTCTCTCTTTGGCATGTCGTATCTTTTTAACAACTTTACCAATAATTCAATTGTCACCGACCGACTGACTGAGTGAGGTCAGCTGGTGATACTTTTGCGTTGTTGTTGTTTGCTATTTGCTTCGTATGTGTTTGTGGGCCATTCTATGGTGTATGTGTGTGTGATAGTCTGATGTCCGGCCATTTGGTCATTCTTGTTGTCATTGTTGCTGTGACTTACCCGTACACAATGGAAACCCACACAGCAGCAGGAACAAAACCAAAAATACAGAAGTAGCATCAGACAACAACCACAATTAAAACCCCCCATATAAACGGTTCATTGCAAAGCCCCTTGTCCATTGTTATCCCCCTCTTCGACTCTTTTTTTTCAACAGCAGAATGAATAAAACAAAACACAAAATATTAAGACTGTTTTTATTGCTTCAATCGCCATTGGCACAGACCACAGAGTTAGTACCCTCCGACAATGGTCATATATTGTCGGCACATGTCCTTATGGGATATGTGTGTTGTATGCGTGTGTGTATGTTTGTAAGTATGTGTGTATTGAAGGCTGTATTTTTCACATACTCTATGAATGTTTTTCTAGTCATTGTTTTATGTGACTTCGAAGTTAACAAATATGGAATGAATTGCTGTAGTGCCATATAACAAACGGTCTCTTTAGAGGCCAATAGAAAATAAGGAACATCCTATTACTGGAAACGCTTTTCCAATTCTACCAGCAATATAACATTTCTAAAATGCTTAAATTAGAAAGATTTGAAGTAATTTTTCCGAAATAAGACAGTTAAAACTGATGCACTTAGAAATTGTATTCCGACAGACGATGCCCAAAAGAAACGACTAATCTGTCAAGTAGATATTTTCCACATAATAAACCTAACCTAAACCAATGTTCGTCGTAGACCCCATAAAGTATATATATTTATAATCCGCTTGTTGAAATCACGATGGTTGGCATTGAAAATTAAATATATCGGTTCACGTACAGCCGCCATATAACGGTACCTAGAGTGGAAAGTAACAGTAGAAAGGGTAGAGCTACGATTCGAAAATTTAGCTTTAGGACCCTTTTTGGTGTAAAGGAATCGAATATGGCAAGGGTATGGATATTTAAAACAAACCGGTGCTTAAAAGCAGTTATCCTAAAAAGAATATACAGGGTGACATGAAAAAAACTGCAACCAAATTCAGACTGCTGTCATTTCCAAGCCACTCATCCGACAGCTTTTAAAATTATTCCAGTGATAGCTCATTATATTGTTTACAGGCGTACAAAAGCGTTTTGGTGAGAATTTTCCAGAAAAAAAGTTATTCGTGATGGAATTCAAGCGTGATAGTGTGATTTCTTTATATTTGGCTGGAAACCACAAGTGGCTATCGTCAGAGCACTCCAGCATTTAAATTTGAATAAATCTTTTTTGTCTCGTGCCATCGCTCGTTACCGTGATACTGGTGGCGTAGCCCGAAGACAAGGAAGTGGATGGAATAAAACAGCAACATCAGCAGATAAAAACAGAACAACAGAAAAAAATAGACTCAAAATAGCTAAAGAATTGCTTCCCTTGGCCGAAAATGGTGAATTGCCGAATTTGGTTTTCTCCGATGAGAAAACATTCGTTGTCCAGCAGTTTGTAAACAAACCAAATTAACGTGTTTACTTGCCAGAGGGGTCAGTTGAAAATGTTCTCCTTCGGTTGGCCACCAGAACTTAAGCGCCGCTCATGGTGATGGTGTGGGCCGCCATAACAGCCGATGCTCGCTCTCTGCTCGTATTAATCGACAGTGGCATCAGAATTAATGCCGAATATTATCGCAAAATTAAAGCCTTGGACACGCAAACGTTTTGGCCGCAGACCTTGGACATTCCAACAGGACTCAGCCCTCGCCACCCAAGAATGGTTACAAAATGAAGTTCGACGCTTCATTTCCACAATGGCAACCAAAATCGCCGGATACTAATCCGTTGGACTATTGCGTCTGGAGTTCTTTGGAAAGCAAGTTTGACACTAAAAAATACCAAAGTGTCGATCACCTCAAGCAAGCGCTTCGCCGGGAATGGGCCAAAACACCGCAGAGCAACATTCGGGCAGCGTGTGACGGTTTCATTGGCCGTTTGAAGGCCATAATTCGTGCCAAAGGTGACCAATTCGAACAAATCTGAACTTGTTCTAAAATTTGATGGTATTTCCGACATTTTTTTGCTTTCATTCAATAAAATTTAAAAAAATGTAAAATTATGGCGTTTGACTTTGTTGCAATTTTTTATCTCACCCTGTATACGCGAGGTATATCTAAATTTGAAAACACTATCATCAAATTCTATAGGTTCTGTTCTTGGGCCAAACCAATAATTTGGGCAAAATTTCATCTAAATCGGATAATAAACGAGACTTGTACTTTGTTTACAAAAACAAGTAAAAACATCATGTTCGTCCAGGCCAAATTTTTAATACTCTCCACCATTGGGTGAAGAAAACATTTTTATATAAAAGTAACGTGATCCACTATAAACCAAAAAAAAATGAGTTGGGCCGCTGTATGGGGGCCATACCAAAATGGCAACCTCTATTGACATTATAATTTAAGGATTGTCATCTACCAAATCTTCTAAAATACTGAATTTGAAACAATTTCGTGGGAAGATGAGACTAGGATTACCAAAATACCGAGTATCGATGGGTACCGTTATATGTGCGCTATGGGAAAACGTGGACCTAAATATTCAATGTTCTGCCACCGGACCTCGAACCCACTATGAACTACAAATACTACTACTGCAACAATTTTAAAACATATCCGCAGAAAAATGTGACAAAACAACGTGAACCCAAAAATATAACGTTCCGCCACAGAAGCTACTACCCACTACGAATTACAAATACCAATTTTTAGACAAATCCGTGGAAAAATGTGGCAAAAATCATCAAAATACCGAATATCGGGAGGTACCCTTATATGGGGGATATACAAAATAGTTCGTCAACGGAGCTAGAACCCATTATGGCCTACAAATACCAATTTTTAGATAAATCTGCGAAAAAATGCGGCGGAAACCATCAAAATACCTAATATCGAGAGGTACCGATATACGGCGATTATACAAAAACTTGGGCCGATATATCTCATTTTTAATACCGACAGTCCCAGACACAATACAAATTGTTCTGCGTCAAATAATGTGTGCTGTATTGTGATTTTAACAGACAAATGCTGCTTATGAATATACATACTTTATGGGGTCTACGACGAATATTTAGGGATGTTACAAAAGGAATGACAAAGTTATTCCGCTTCTTTTACCATACAAAATACACACCTCATAATATTTATACCCTACACCACATAGTGGAAAGGGTATTATGTTTTTGTGAATTTGTTTGTAACAGGCAAAAGGTAACGAGATAGACCCATACTTACTTTTGAGGATCTCCATAGAATCACTTTCTGAGTTGATTTATGCATGTCAGTCCGTCTGTCCGTCCGTCCGTCCGTCTGTCCATGTATTCTTGTGAACAAAATACAGGTCGCATTTATTATCCAATTAAGATGAAATTGTGCACAAGCCTTTTGTTTGGCCCAAGGACGAACCCTATTGAAATTGGAGATAATCGGTAAAAATTTGGATATAGCTCCCCTATATATCTTCATCCGATTTGCCTTTTATTGTGAACCAAACGTGTAATATCAGCCCGTATAGTATGGAATTTTGCACATACAACCAAATTAGGCCGGAAAATAAATATGCTAAATTTTATCCAAATTCGGTTCAGATATAGCTAAAGCTTCCATATATATTGTTCATCCGATTTGTTATTTTTGTCTTCCGCAGCCGTAATATTTGGGGAAATGTATCAAATACAGCTCAGAAATACCTTTACTAAATTTTATCGAGATCGGTTCTGATTTGGATATAGCTCCCATATATAACTTCGTCCGATTTACTTTTATTCTGCACCAAACGTCTAATATTTGTCCAAATGGGATGAAATTTGGCACTTACGACCGAATTGAGTCAAGAAGCAAGTATTTTAAATTTGGTGAGGATCGGTTCAGATATAGCTATATAATGTTCATCCGATTTGTTACCCATAGCCGTAATATGCACTCCGTAACAACGATATTCAGGGAAATATATCAAATATAGCTCAGAAATATCTTTGTCAAATTTTATCGAGATCGGTTCCGATTTGGATATAGCTCCCATATATATTTCTATCCCATTTCAAATTAATTGTGCATCAAATTGGTAATATAAGTCCGAATTTAAAATATACAAATGCTTCGGCATATTTAGTCCTTTGAACTTTAAATTATAAGCATAGCGTGTATGATTAAATTCTCCAATAAAAACTTTTAACTGTTATGTGGAGCTCTACTAAATTAGCAAAGTGGTGTAGGGTATCATAAAGTCGGCCCCGACCGACTTTAGGACTTTCTTTACTGGTTTTATCAGCACAAGGTCTGGTGTAAAGATGGAATATAACGATCCACTCCTTCTGGCACCTTCCCCACAAAGGGTCAACATTTTGTCCAATTCTTCTATCAGACCAAGTTTTTTTTGTGGATATGTTAAAGATCGGACCATTCCTTCTGGTACCTCCCCTACGATAGGTCACAGTTTTGAATAACCAAAACGATTATAATATCCGAAATAAGCTTCCGGTTGTCTTCGTACTTCACACATCCCATTATTTCCATTAACACAATATATATATATATGAGATATATAGGTCCACTCCTTGTGGTACCTTCCCCACAAAGGGTCAAAATTTTGAAGATTAACATCCGATTCTATTCAGACTTGGAAGATCTCAATATTTTTTATCAGCTACCTACCTCCCCCACAAAGGGTCAACATTTTGAATATCCATGAAGCTCAGAAAAACGAGAAATTAACATTCTATTCAGAGTTGGTACATTTTAATATTTCCATTAACACAAGGATTGTTATGGTCGGACCCGCCAGCCCGACTATAGTCCTTGCTTGCCAGTTTTAATTGCTTATATAAATGTTTTGAATGCAAGAAAATTCAAATGCAATTTGAAAATGTCATCTTATTCTTCATAATACATGAAATGTTGGATTTATATAGCTCTAAAATTTTTTTTAACCCTAATTCAAATTAAATCCTTTACAACCTTGAGCTATTATTGCACCTTTATTACAAATATTTAATTGCTAACGAAATTTCAATTTATTGCAAAAACTGCAAACTTTGGCCAAAGGAAAACCCCTAGCAAAATAAACAATGCCTGCAAAACCTCAAGATGTTTCATTAACATCACCTAAGCCTTTATTAATCCTTTAAATAAATGCCACAATCTTAAGTGTTTGCCAACGGCCCACCCAATTCTCATCTTGAAAATGGGTAATGAAAACAATTAACGTCATCATTACCAACACGGACTGCATGTGTCCGTCCCAAGGAGCTAAGGGAGAAAAGGGAAATATTTGTGACTTGTGGTAATTTATGGCGTAGAACATATGAAACATATCCTGCCATTTATGTCGGCTTTGTTCAGTCGCAGACACTGGTGCAAATTTCTTTAATAAATAATTAAAGAAAAAAAGACAAACACAAGGGGAGATGTTCGAATTGCAGCCGTTTAAAACATAATTGCCAGGTTCTATGGGGAGTTGAAATGAAGAGTTCACTGTATGGCCTATCCTACCCCACAGGCAAAAATCGCAGTAGAAATTGTTGCCTTGGTAAACAACCAAAACGGGGGAAACCCACAGACAGCCAGGCGACAGTGTTAAATGGTTTCTGGGGATAAACACTACCAGTCATCCAGCCAAACAACCACCAAGAGGAAAAAGGGTTTAGCCTACAACCAGTCTATACAAAGGACTTTGCCACATTTTTCTGGGCCAAAGGAGGCTGTTTATTTCCCTGCTCATGTGCTTAGGGAAAAGTTAAATGAAAATAAACATCAACAGCATCCATCACGCTCATTCATCACCACAACATACACACACTCTCATAGAGTACATTATATCTTATCTCAGGGGTGGTCCATCGAACCATCCATTCATTTATCCCACCAACAAATATTGCCCACAAAACGAACAAATATTTTGTTTGATAACTTGTCAAATGTGGTTGCATGCAGTAGCATTGTTTTTGTGGAACGGAACGGAACGCACACACACACTTATACACTCCTCAATTCGTACGGTAGCATTCATCATTTGCTGGTATTAATTTCTGTTATTAGTTGGTTATTTTCTGTTATTGTTTTCTTTATTTCCCAATTGCCATGGCATTGGTGGTTTCTCCAAAAAAAAAAAGATCCACCGACAGCCCAGAGAGAAAAAACAACAACAAATATCGTAGACAAGATGTGAGCAGATCCACTGCATATGATGCATTATTCGTCTCGTCTTGACTATTTCCTTGGGGTTTTTTTCCCCGACTCATTCATCCATTCCTTCATTCACTCATGATGCTATTATTATTTTGTGTTATTTTAAGAAACATTTTAAAAACAATGAACGAAACGATAATATTGAATTGAAAATCAAAGGAATTTCAATACCATAACCGCATAGCTGGTCCAATAACAACGTCAAGGTATGACAGCCGTGAATATGAAATCATTGACAAATACCGACACACACATTGGGGAACTAAATGTTCGGGGGAAATATACAAAGTGACTGAAAGTTTAGACCCTAGATAAGAAATCACTGCAATCACTGCCCTATACCATGGGGGAACTAGATGAAGTGGGCTGGTATTATTTCCTATCTTCAAACGAGCCAGTTTTTACCAAATCAGCACTTCTTCAAGAGCTATCGTGGTCATTAGTGAGCCTGATGACTCGAGATGTTTATTATACCCTCAGCCATATGGATACAGAGGATATATACATTCGATACGTCAAAAACGTGCCTCATCGAAGTAACGGTTTTAGACCCTGGGTCTCTTCAGACTGAATGTCCGTTTCAGGACATTTGGAGCCGATGTAGGGGTATCCGTATGTCTGTCTGGCTGGTAGGTGCACGCGATAACTCTCGAAGGGGGAATTCGATTTGGTCCAAACTTGGTCCATCATTATATCATTATCAAACTTAGATCGAGTTTGGAGATGAACAATATCGGTCCACTCCTTCTGGTACCATCCCCACAAAAGGTCGAAAGTTTCAAAAAAAAAAAAAAAAACAGAAAGATAAAGGATAATCCAACTTTGCACATCTTAATATTTGCATCAGTGTTAAGTCAGGAGTTGAAAATTGTCAATATCGATTCATTCCACCAAGTTTTGAAAATCAAAACGCTCAAAAAAATGGTTTAAAAATAGGTTAATGTTTTGTTTTTTGGAAAATTATCAATATAGGTGCACATAGGCTCCATATACGAACTCCGGACCATATATGAAATTCTGGACCGATTGTGTTGGTAATTTGATGTTTTGATATGTTATGGAACAGATTCAATAAAACATTGTCTTTTTTGAAGGTTCAGGCTCCAATATGCTAAAAAATATAAGATGTTTTGAAGGTCCTAGCCACATTATCCCAATAAATGGACTTAAATGTATGTATTTTTAATTTGCCATAGGTGAAAGACGATTTCGCCAAGATATTCAGTATTTCCTTCATGCAACGGCAACCCCAATGTTAAGATATTTTAAAGACAGTCGATTTGGCTACATTAATTAAGGTAACTCAATCCAGCCTTTACTAATTAAAAAACCAGTAAGGAAAGTCGGGAGGGGCCGACTATATGATACCCTACACCACTATGCATATTTAGTAGAGCTCCCGGAACAAAATAATTTATTTGTAGTAGATTATATCATCTATCAACATTTGCCTTTAGAGCAGTTATAGTTTCCTATAGAGTGCATGATATCACTTGGAGGAAAATTATATTAAAACAAGTAAGCAAAGACTACAGTCATGCGGGGCCGAGTATGTTATTCCCTATAACACTACAATATGTTAGAAGCCCCCTTATGTCCAAATCCATATTGGAAGATTTCGCTTTTGAAATTAGGATTTTGACAAGGGACATTTGCCCAACATTTATGCACTCCGTCGGGCTGTTAGTTGTTGTAGTCCATTTTACAGCTAAATATAATCCAATGATCACCCAAAATGCTAGACTTCTTCTCTGTCCTTAACTCTATCCTGATTGAAATTATTGCGGTGCATTTTACAACTAAATATAATCCAATGGAAATCCACAATGCTAGAATTCTTCCCTGTCCTTAATTCTCCTCACAGCCGTGTCGATTGGCTTCAATTGTGTGATCTGAAAAACATTTCTGTTTTTGGTTAATTTGAACCCCTAAATATTTTGCAATCATCTCCAAAAGCAAGAAGCCCCTCCATACCTCCAAATTAAGACTCATCTATATGATTTGCTTGTCTACGATATTTGGCTATATTCGTCAACGAAATCAGCACAAAAAAGCCAGAAGTTCGCCTTTTGTGTATTTCGGATATCGCCTGTAAGTAATGCTGGTTTTTTTACATAAAATTAGTGGTCCATTGTACCCGCTGTCCTAAACTCTAACTTTATGCGAGATTTCGTGTCCGTTGGTTTCTATTTGTGACCTTTATAACGGCTGCAAAATCAGGAAAATTTTTAGTTGTTGGTCCATTTGAACCCCCTAACATATTGCGGACATCTTTAAAAACAATAGGCCTAGCCCTTCTGAACCCAACCTACCCTTGTGAGAATTTTCGTGAGGACCAGGGTTGTATGGTGAAAAAATAAGAAAAGTCAAATTGAAAAAATCGCATGCGATAAAAAATATGAAAAAAATAAAAAAAAATGTCACAAGATACTACAAAATCTATATTAACATCATTATTGGCATATTTTTCTGCGATTTTTAGATTTTATACTTTTATGTCAAGAGGGCATTCTGAATTGACAAAATTTGTCAAAATCGGTCCAGCCATTCTTGAGATATAAGCATTCTAACTAACATCCCCTTCCTTTGTATATACACATTGTATATGTTTCGTTACATAGAACCGATATATTTACTATCGGCACTACGTAACGGTTAGAATTGACCTGTTCGTCTATTTGTGATTTCGCTGGGATTAAAAATATTCGCGGTTTAATGGAAAAGTTGACCTTTATTTAACACAAATGTTGTGGCCTATTTCACCCACTAAATATTACCCGATTACCATCAAAATTGGAAGGCTTCTGCCCAGCCCTAAGCTCTAGCCCCATGCTAACTTCCGCTTTGAATGGTCTATAATTGCGACCTGTAGAACAACTGCAAAATCAGGAATTTTTTTAATTTTTGTCCATTTCAACCCCTAAATATTATGCGATCATCTCCAAGAGAAATAGGGTTCTATTCTGACCCTAGCCCCACCTCCATTCACCTGAAATCGGATTAAGGATATATATAGGAGATATATCAAAATATTTGCCGTTCTCGATAAAATTTGGCAAAGGTATTTCCGAGCTTCATAAGATATCTGATACGAAATATCATTGTTGTCGAATGCATATTACGGATGTGAGGGACTTAAACACCAAATCGGATGAAACATATGTATGGGAGCTATAGCTTTATCTCAAATTTTCTCCGAAATTTGTACAAGCTTCTAGTCTGAATTCTGCCGGATATGCCAAAATCAGATCATTTGGACTGATATTGGTCAATTGGTACACAATTAACCCGAAATCGGTTGAGGATATATATGGGAGCTATATTCAAATATGAACCGATCTTGACAAAATTTGATACACTTATTTCCGAGCTGTATCTGATATTTGGTACCAAAAATCATTGTTGTGGAATGCATAATACGCTTGTGAGGGACTTTAAACTCCAAATAGGATGAAACATACATATGGGAGCCATTGCTATATCTGAACCGATTTACACAAAATTTGAAATACTGGTTTATAAGATGAATTCAGTCGTAATAGCCAACATTCGGTCCATTTGGGATGATATTAGCCATTTGGTGTACAATAAACCTGACAACGGATAAATATATATATGGGATCTATATCCTAATTTAATCCGATCTCGGTAACATTTCACAGAGGTATTTTTGAACAGTACCTGATATCCGGTACCAAATATCATTCTTCTGGAGCGCATATTACGTATGTGAGGGACATAAAACCCCAAATCGGATGAAACTCACACATGGGAGCCATTGCTATATCTGAACCGGTTTTCTCCAAATTTGATTTACTTACTTCTAGACTGGATTCGGTGGGATGTACCAAAATACAGGTCATTTGGACTTATATTAGCCAACCGAAATCGTTTGAAGATATGTGGGAGCTATATCTAAATCTGATCCGTTTATCATCAATTTCAATAGGGTTCGTCCTTGGGCCAAACAAGCATTGTTTGCAAAATTTCATCACAAGCGGCTAAAAAATGTGACCTGCATTTTTTTCACAAGAATACATGGACGGACGGACTGACATGCATAAATCGACTCAAAAAGTGATTCTATGAAGATCCTCAAAAGTAACTATGGGTCTATCTCGCTTTTTTCTCCCTTTACCACTATGTGGTGTAGGGTATTATAAAACGATAAAAAATGATGTGAAGTGGGGTTTAATATTTCCAAAATTTTAAATTTTTCTTATACATAAAAATTGAGTGGTACATATGCTACAAAGAACTATTGAACCCATACGGAAATCAACAAAAGATACGAAAGATTCCGCCTTTTAAAACGTTCCTTTTGATGATTCTATTCTAGATGCAAACATATATACGCATGTGTTTTTTTTCGGAGGCGATAAACGTGTGCTGTTGCTGCCACCATAACAAAACAGTAGTCAATATTTTGTTTATGAATTCATTGTTTAACAAAAACAAAATAAGAAAAAAAATATTAATAAGCCTAATGAAAGGTAAGAAGCGCATAGTCACCACCAAAGGAGACGTCTTCGTCATCACCTCCGCCTTGTTACCGCATTTTCATAATAAAGAGATGCAGCTCCCGAAAAACAAACACATGTATCCATTTATAAACATGCCACCGACGGCATCGATCACCAGAAACATCAGCATCTAGAAATAGGTAACAACATCGTGGATATGGAAAAAAACGACCAATCATCATTTTATCGGCAAAAATGTCTTTTGTTGTTCACCTCAAAATTTCTTTCATATTTTTTTGTTTTTTTTTTTTCGAAATGCTTGTGTTGGAGTTAATTGAATATGCGACGACAACGACATTTTATTTCAGAGATACATTAAATAAATATCCAACAATGTCTTCCGATGGATAGATGGATGGATGGTCATTTAACCAGCCTATTTTGTCCTCACATAGTGTAGCCGCTTGGAGAGGTGCGACCGACCATGCAGCAAAAAAAGAAGCGTTTCAGTTGAGCAACAAATAAATATGTATGAAGTGAGTTTCTTTTTGTTTACAGAATTACAGACAACTTTTTTCTCTTTTCTGTTTGACAAGTCCATCGACAAAGCCTTTTAATTGTGCCGACAAATTATGAAAAAGGCTTCTGAAATGCGGAGATAATTAATGCCAGCTCAGTACCGTCGACGATTTTGAAATTCAAGTGGATTTTTCAATTAAAAATTTTGGAGTTTTTTTTTTCAAAATTTGTTACTGAAATCATTGCATGGGTAGTGTCGGATTTTGAGAACAAAGACATGGGCATCTTCTAATAGGAATATTGAAATGTGTTTTTATTCAAATAAAGAAATATTTTATATTTTTGATGTCTTAATTTTTTTGTTTAATAGGCCTATACATTCTGTTGATATATTTATTATTTGGCCAATGACTAAAAAATACTGTTTTTAAAAAAACTGCATGACTTATTGAAAATAACAATTTCGACTTCCCTTGGAAATCAGCTGCAAACTTTAAGCATATTTTATTCCCCATATGGCTTACATAAACAAGTTTCTGAAAAAAACCCCGAATTCAAAATAAATAAGTGGTGCGAAGAAATTCGAAAAGACAAAGAATAACTGAAACAATTTTCAAAATGTTTGCATTATTCAACAAATACATAAACCACACTTGAAAGTTAACACAAAACTGCTACCGTTTTTTGTTTGCCAGAGGCTTTCTTCTTTTAGGCTTTTAACTTGAAAGAGGCTTTAAGCCTCCACTTATCACCTTTGTCGTAAGTTTAATGAACTCTTAAGTGTAGAGATTCATACGAGTTGAATAAAGAAAATATTTTTAAAATATATTTAAAACGTATAGCCCAAAAAAGAAATTCAATAAGTTGGAAACTTATTAGTAGATTTAATATAAATTTTGCAATATGAAGGACTTTTAAGGCACTTCTGTTTTTGCATTTCAGAAGGTCAGATGAAAAGGTCAATAATAAATTGTTGAATCGTCCTGCAAACGACAGTCAAGGTGAGGTTAGGGGCCTAGGACTAGGCCATGACTATTTTATGATTATTTTTATTGGAAACGCTAATTGTTTGCATTTCCATATTTGTGGGATTGCAAGATTCTTTTTGACAGATAAAAATGTAAGTCGCGTATTCGAATGCTCTTCAATTTTTTACAATTCGGAAAAATTAATCAATTAAGTTTTGCGTTAACAAGTAAAACAAAAAAGCTATATGCTATGACCAATTTGAGAGTCACACTGTCGAAAATATGTGTCGAGATTCAGGAGGAGTTAACCAACATCTATTGATAGCAATATCGAGATGAAAATTGCTGAGTTGTTTTGCACATTTGAAATATTTACCAATTTTGGAGGAGGTATTAGAAGAAGTGGGCCGTTTTGTTTTGATTTGAAATCTAGATCTGCTGTAGTTAAGGTTCCAGATGCAGTGGGTGAATAAATCACATTCACAAAATTTCACAAAATTTTCTGTCATAGGCTGTAGTATCCATTACGATATTCAAATACCGAATTTGAAAAATGACCGGTGAATAATGTCGCTTAAATCCCCAAAATACCAAAAATAGGGTACCTCCCTATAGTAGTCCCTTACGATATTCAAATTCGGTATTTGAATATCGTAATGGATACTACAGCCTATGACAGAAAATTTTGTGAAATTTTGTGAATGTGATTTATTCACCCACTGCATCTGGAACCTTAACTACAGCAGATCTAGATTTCAAATCAAAACAAAACGGCCCACTTCTTCTAATGTGCAAAACAACTCAGCAATTTTCATCTCGATATTGCTATCAATAGATGTTGGTAAACTCCTCCTGAATCTTGACACATATTTTCGACAGTGTGACTCTCAAATCGGTCATAGCATATAGTTTTTTTTTTTTTTTTTTTTTATTTTACTTGTTAACGCAAAACTTAATACAGTTTAATGGGGGATATACCAAAAGGAGCATCTACATGGCCCATATTCAATACCAAAAGACCTGCACACATAATATACATATGAGTAAGATTTTATCAACCTACTTCATTTGGTTCGATAACTAGAGTGATTTCCACAGTCGGATAGACGAACGGACATCGCTAAATCGACATAGAATTTTATGCTGATCAAGAATACATATACTTTGTGGTGTCTAAAATGTATATTTCGAGGTGTTACAAACAGTGTGACAAACTTAATATATCCTCCATACTATGGTGGAGGGTATAAAAAATATATCTAAATAACTAAAAAATTATCAAATGGGTCCACATTTTAGAAAGCTCCCACATAACTGTACTATTTAAGAGGTTTCTGTCAAAATTTTAAATAGAATTTGCTGGCTCTTTGTGTTTCCGGAATGTATGAAATATCCTTGGAAAGAAGTATCAATATATGTCCAAGTTTTGGTATATTCTACAAGTTACTGTTCTACCAGATATTCGGAATCGTTTCAAATTTGGTATTTACATTTCGTAACGATTGAGGTTTGTTACAGAAAGGCATTCAACATACTAATTGGAGCATATAGATATCTGGTAAATCAACCTTGACATCTATCGACTATTTTTCAGATTTTAAAATGTCCTATAAAAATTGCTATAGACAGAAATAAAATACGTATAAAGCCCTTACCTGATTTGAAGCTTTCTAATATCAGGAAAATATTGGTATAATCACCTAAAAAAGAGACAGATATTAAGTAAAAACATATTCAACCCTGTTGAAGGTATCAGGTTGAAGTTGAAGGTATTTAAAGTTATATATTCTCAGTCATTAGCGATCAATAGGTGGGGATTTAAATATTTTCAAAAGCCAAACATTCTATGCAACTACACCACAAAAATAAATTATTTATTCCATGATTGTTTTTCAAAAACGAAATTGTTATAACTATGTTTGACATGTTGGGACTGATCTTTTTTTAGCCGTAAATATTGAAACCCATTGTATATGGTCTAGGCTTTATAAAGTCCTTAAGAATGTTGAGCCTAAGAAACCAATTTTTTGGGGGGTTTCGATCTACAAATTGGTGCTATGAAATTCATTTTGGCATTTTCCACAACTAAGACTGGCCATTAGACAGTGAAATTATAATATTCTTTACAGTGAAGAAAGATTTTTTTTAAACCAAAAGTGATATTATTTTAACGGTACAAACATATTTCCCTTGAAAGTTTCTCCACAAAGTCATATATTATGGGAGATATTTTTTGCGGAATTTTGGTCCAAATTAGAATTTTTTTCTGTGAAAATTAGCAAGGAGTAGCCCTCAAATTATCAGGCCTAGTTCAAAGATTGTTTGTTCAAAAAATTTGTTTTGAGCGCTATTTTTAAAGTCTTAGAGCTGATGTCGATTGGCCACCTCGGAGTTGCGACTTGACACCGCTGGACTGTAATTTGTGAGGTGCCGTCAAAGATAAGTGTTACTCGACAAGCCAGAGAAGCCATTGGTGAAATGCAGCTGCACACATTCGATAATGTGATTAAAAATTGGAAAGATCGTGTAGACTAGCATATGGCAGGCCGAGGTGTCCATTTCAATTATATTATTTACAGATCCCTTTGAAGACTCGCTTAGGTTAAAATCTTTGACTAACATAATCCTCACGTTTTTATTTAAGTAACAAAATTGCAAAAATTCCTAGAAATATCGAATGAGTTCGTTTATTGAAAATTAGAGAGAATATGAAAAAGCTAATTTTGCCTATAAAATCATCTTTAGTGACTTCATTCTATCTTGATGGCAATTTCGGATGCATTCTCAACGTGTCACAATGTGGTGTGGTTTTTGGGCTGAAGGATCATTGAACATTGTTTTATGAAGATGAGGCAGGTGAAGCGCAAAAAGTCAATGGTGTTCGGCATCATAAAATGATAACTACATTTTTCGTATCTAGTATTAAAGAAATTAGCAAAAAGATGGTACCACATGTCATACAGCCAAAGAAACAATTCAATTGTTGCATCAGCCATTTCCCGGTCGTGTTGTTTTGCATTTTGAACTCCAGAATTGGCCGCCTAGATCGTAATAGTCTTCTTTTATTTATTTGAGGTTTTTTGAAGTCGATGGTTCACTCGAATAAGCCGACGATGACTCAATCCTTAAAAGAGGAAAATGGACGCTGCATTAATGAAACACCGAAGCATTTAGCAAAACGCAATCATGTCTCAGACATAAATTCATGCAGTCTATTTTACAATATATCGAGTTAAAAAAGTATCAGTCGGTTTTGACTTAAATTATGATTATTCAAATTGTAGAACCTCTATGGACTAGGTTCCGAAGGAATAGACCAATATTGTCCATTTCATATCGGTTCAAAATAAATATGCATCACATTTAAAATAAGTTCAGAGTTGTTCGAATTGGTCACCACTGGCACGAATTACGGCCTTCAAACGGTCAATAAAACCGTTACACGCTGTCCGAATGTTGTTCTGCGTATTTGGCCCATTCCCGGCAAAGCGCTTCCTTGAGGTGATCGACACTTTGGTATTTTTTAGTGCCAACCTTGCTATCCAGAAATTTTGGCGGCCATTGTGCGATGTAAATTAACCGAGGAACCTCATTTTGTAACCATTCTTGGGTGGCGCGTGCTGAGTGTTTTGGTGCTGAGTCCTGTTGGAATGTCCAAGGTCTGGGGCCAAAATGTTTGCGTGCCCAAGGCTTTTATACACCCTCCAGAATATTTTCGCTACAATATTCGGCATTTATTCTGATGCCACAGTCGAATAATACGAGCGGAGAGCGACCATCGGCTGTTATGGCGGCCCACACCATCACCATGGCCGGCGCTTAAGTTCTGATGGCCAACCGAAGGTGCACATTTTCAGCTGACCTCTTTGGCAATTAAACAAGATAACTTTTGTTTGTTTACAAAATGCTGAACAACGAATGTTTTCTCATCGGAGAAAACCAAACTCAGCAGTTCACCACTTTCGTTGCGGTGTAAGTTTTTGGACTTTTTGGAATATCAACAGCTTTACCCCGAGTTCATTTTCCAATATTTGCCAAATGGAATATTGCGATATGTTCAGCTCACGAGCCATTTTTCGGCCACAGCGACGTGGGTTTCGATCAAGTCGCTTCTTTACTTTTCGAAGCATTTCTGCTGATGTTGCTGTTTTCTTCCGTCCACTTCCTTGACATCGGGCTACGCTACCAGTATCACGGTACGAGACACAACAGATTTATTCACATTTAAATGCTGGTGCTCTAACCATAGCCGCTTGTGGTTTTCCAGCCAAAAATAAAGAAATCACACTATCACGCTTGATTTCAATCACGAATAATTTTTTTTCTGGAAAATTCTCACCAAAATACTTTTGTACGCTTGTAAACAATATCATGAGCTGTCACTGGAATAATTTTAACAGCTGTCGGATGAGTGGCTTAGAAATGACAGCAGTCTGAAGTTGATTGCAGTATTTTCATTTCACCCTGTTTATAACTTAATATTAATATATTAAGGACATTGAATAAAAATTAGAAAAAAAAATTCTGTAAGTCCGCATTTTTTCCTTAACCCCCAATCGATTTTTTTTTGTGATCAGATATCCTTCAAAATAAGATAATTTGTTTTGTTTTGAAAACATTTGCATTTCCAAATCAAGATGTTATCCTTGCACATGCCTCGCATAATAGCCGCCAAATGAGATACAGATGTCCTGTGTCATTGTCAATAAAGAGCGGAACCGATGGCACACTCATTGACAGGCATTTAGGAACGTTTATTAGTCACTTTAAAATGATAATAAAAAGCGGAGTACTTAAGGATATGTTGTTTTAAAAAGAGATTAGCTGGGAGATAGACGGGAAACCAAAACATGACGAGGGTGGCAATGGTAAGGTGGTTAAAATATAAACTATTAACAATGAAGAGAAAATGACATGCAAATGAGAAACTGTTCGACATAGTAAATTAAAAGCCACTTTGAAACCAAAATCACACACGACGAAGGTAAAATCGAAACGCACGCTCACAAATTGATCTGTTAATTGCGCTATCATTTAAATCTTGTTATGGAAAAATCCCACAACAATTTTCACTTCATTAGGGGATGATTTTGTGACAGCACAGCGAGAGGACACAACTTGATTGACATTTGCATATGAATTTATGAGGCTAAACATTTGGTGGCCAGGACATAGTTGAGCCAAAACATTTGTAAACATCCATTGTTTAAATGTCGAACGAACGAAATTATCAAAAGGAGCAAAATTATTTCCCAGGCTTGTTTGTTCTGGGAAATGGTATGTGCGGTGGCTGGTTGGATGGCTGGGATTTTGGATTTGGTCTGGTTGTTGATTTGTGGCGACAACAATAAAACATGTCACGTGAGGCTCGGGCTCTGTGGTTGACAACATTCAACACACGTAAACACAGAGAAGGAGAGAGAGAGAGAGATTCAACACGAGACCCATACATGTATACAGCCAAACAGGCGACAATGCAAATGTTGTCACCACCACCGCCACCAAAGGCCAAAACACGCTGCAAGACAAAAGCCTTTTCGTGTTATTCCAAAAACCAACCAGGTATTCCAGCCACCCACCCAACAAATGATGCCCACCGCCGTGTCCACAAATAAAGTGGAAACAAAGAATTGTTTGTATTTAAATGCATTTTAAACTTTTTTGCGGATTTTTGTTTTGTGTTTAGATTTGGTTTTTCGAAAACAATTGAATTGTAAGTTTTGGTCCTTAGCCTCTAAATGCGCGCGTGTGTCTGTGTCCCTGTATAAAGGACAAAATTTTAATCTCACACAAAGGAAGTCTAAAGCCTTTATTTTCTCCCCCTGTGAGAGAGAACGGGGTGGCGATGCCATGGGATTTACATGAACTTCAGTTTCCCGGTGTTAATTGTAAATCAGAACAACCAACACACACACTATCTGGCCCTACAATTGTAATCGCATTCGCCTTGTTAGCGTTTCCAGGATATCTCTGTATGTGTGTGTTGTTGTGGTCTAAGTCTCAGCTAAGTTAAGTGCGTTTCTTTTCGCATCAAGATCATAATCAGCTATGTTTTATGCGTTTTTCCTCTTCTAAATAAAACAACGCCAGCTCACTCTTGTATTCCTTCCGCTTTCACCAACTGAGTCTTTGTTTTCGGATGTTTTATAATAATTCTATTATTATAAATAAAAAATATTTTTATTTGCAGTTTTATTTTCACCAACAGTGTTATTGTCAGGTTTTATAGCAGAATCGCAGTTTGTTTATTTGTTTTCATTGCTAATGTCAAATTTGTATAATAGCTAAAATTAAAATCTTGTCAGAATTTAAAAATTCAGGAAGTCACCCAGAGAGCTAAGCATCAAACTACAATAGAACAAATTCCAAAAAAAGGTTTTTAAAATGATGTAGTTAAATTTTGTATAATTGGGTGATTATTTCGAAATGGTATGGCTACAGTACTGTGAGTTTTTAGAAGTCATAGTAACATTTTTTGAGGTTAGGTTTCCTTTTAGCATTATTTGAAAACATTTGGATCGAAACAGGAAATTTAAACAGGTAATTTCAATTTTAATTGATAAAATGATGGGTGATGTTTTAAGAGCTACAGGCAAGTTTTACCCAAAACAAATAAATAAATAAAAATTAATAATAGTAATAGTAATAATAATAATAATAATAATAATAATAATAATAATAATAATAATAATAATAATAATAATAATAATAATAATAATAATAATAACAAATAAAATTCAGATTTGATTCTTCAAATTCACAGACAAAATTTAATTTTTATTAGAATAAATCATCTTTTCTTAGCGAAATTGTACACACAGATAGCTGATTTGAAGTAAACAAAATACATTTAGTTATAATAGTTTCATTTATTTGGGCTTAAAAATAAAAAGTGCCGACTACTGGGACATGCCGAACTTAGGCACACTTACCCTACATTTCCTACTATAGGGGAGTTGTTAAATGCCAAATTTGGAATTCTTTTACGGAAAAAATTTCCTTACACAAAAATGCAGAATATCGACAGGTATCATTATATGGAGCTTTATCAAAATGTGGACCCATATTGCTTATAGCTGGATATGGCCAAACTTGCCTAATCGAAATAATGGTTTTATACCCTAGGTCTCTTTGGACCAAATCAATTTCAGTCTGTTTGTCTGTCTGGTGCTTGTGCACACGATTTGGTCTGATATAATATAATATAATTATCAAACATAAATGGATGGACTATATCGGTCCTCTGCTTTTGGTACCTCCCCTGCAAAGGGTCGAAATTTCCAAAAAATATTTTAATACACAGAGAGAGAAAGCATAATCTGATTTTCATCTTACTTTACAAATCCTAATATTTGCATTAGTGCTATGTCAGATGCCATAACGGACAATATCGATCCACTCCATCAAGTACCTCTCCCACAAAGAGTCACAATTTTGAATATGCAAGAAACTCCTAAAAAGACGACAAATTAATATCCGATTCCATTTAAAACTTTCCACATCTCAATATTTCTATCAACACAATATCTGTTATAAAGATGGTAGAGATCACAAAGGGCCAAAGTTTCGAATAACAAAAACGATTATAAAATCCGAAGTAAGCATCCGGTTCTCTTCAAGTTTCACACATTCCATTATTTCTACTAACACAAGATCTGCTGTGAAGATGGAATATATCCACTCCAATCCTCCTGTTACCTTCCCCACAATGGGTCAAAACTTTGAATGTTCACGAAGCTCATAAGACACGAAATTAATATTCGATTCCATTCAGATTAAGTACATAACAAAGATCTGTTATAAAAATGGTTGAGATTGCATCATTTCTTCTGATACCTCTCACAGGCTGCAGTACCCATTACGAAATTTGAATAAATTCCGGTGAATGATGTCGCTGAAATCATCACAATACTAAATATTAGAAGGTAAACTTATTACATGGGGGCTATACGAAGTCGTGTACCCGCATATTAAATTTTCTGTCATAGACAGTAGTACCAACAGTGAACCACAAATACGAAATATGAAAAATGAAAATCATCAAAAACCGCATCTAGAGTGATTTCTACAGACAGACGGACGGACATCGCTAAACCGACATAGAATTTTATGCTGATCAAAAATATATACACTGTGTAGAGTCTAAACTGTATATTTCGTGGTGTTACAAACGGGATGCAAACTTAATATACCCTCCATACTATATTGGAGGGTACTATGGCTGATGGTTATATCTGTCGGCAAAACCGACTGGTACTTTTTAACTTGTTTTTTTTTTTTTCTAAGTTTGGTGAAAATATTGCGATGAACTAACTTAAAATCAAAATGGATGCTCCCTTCTGGGGTTTTCGTGCACACAGACATACGTAGCTTTATTTTGACCTTAAGGACGAAATAAAAGATAAACATTTTTAACGATAGTGCCAAATTTCAGTAATTTAAAGGTTTTGAAAATTGTCTTTTAAAAATTATACAGAACGATTACTACTTCTGAAGCTTTGGAAAGTGGCACAGCAGTTTGAATTGTCTGAAATGGTTAGTATTAAGAAAATAAGGTATATGGACCCACATTTAGGAAAACCCCGATGTAATCGTATTCAAAACCGCGATACGAATGAGTTAGTGTGCTACAAGTGTACACTTCGAGTACAGAACGACATGTGAACGCCGAGGTTCTTGCAATCACAGAGGATCACGTTGATCGCCTAGGATCTTTGTTGATTACTACTACAACCAAATATTCCAATAAGAGAAAGGCTAAAGCTAGGAGAGCAATCTCATCTGCCCTCTACGGTCTTCGCCGAGGGAAGTTTGTCGAGGAGATGTTCCTGGTGTCAATCCGTGATTAACTGAATTGGGGAAGTTAGGGTGGAACGTATCAAACAAACTTCTACAGTCGCAATCTCAAGAACAAATGATTCGATTTTGTCTTCCAATCCGTATATTAAAGCGGGCTCATCATTATTGACATGAACTTTCACAAAGCCTCAGTAAAAATATTCTAAGGACATGATCTTGGCCTGTCCCGAGCGTGGAATAAAATACTGACCACGACCTCGACTCAACTCGCCACAAGCTATTTTTTTTGGATGCATTGGTAGCCTTTGGTATGCTTATCGCCGATCTTCACTACAAAATTGACAATTCTGTTTATTTCTCCATAAATGTAAGAACCGCGCGATGAACTTTCCTTCAAGGGACGCATTTAATAAAAAAAAAAACAACGAAACAATGGTTGTTTAAGTCAGTGTTGCCATAAAAAATAATAGCTAAAAATCAGCCAGCATAGAAAGATGCTAAAAAAGATGTTAATATAGATTTTGTAGTATTTTGGGACATTTTTTATTTTTTCATATTTTTTATGCATGAGATATTTTCAATTTGACTTATAATATTGAAGTGTATATTTTGTAATATTTGTTCACCTTACAACACAGGTTGGGTTTATCTTATACAGATTGCAATTATCGTCCGACGAAAATTTTCACAAGGGGAAGGTTTTGGATCAGAAGGGCTAGGCCTATTGCTTACAAAGATGTCCGTTGAAATGGACCAACAACTAAAAATTTTCCTGATTTTGTAGCCGTTATGAAGGTCACAAATAGAAACCAAAGGACTCGAAATCACGCATGAAGTTAGAGTTTAGGACAGCGGATAGCATGGACCACTTCTGGCTTTTTTATTCTGATTTCGTTGAAGAATATAGTCAAATACAAGCAAATCATAGAGATGAGTGTAAATTTAGATATACAGAGGGGCCTCTAGCTTTTGGAGAGGATCGCAAAATATTTATGGGTTCAAATGAACCAAAAATAGAAAAAAATTTCCTAATCACACAATCGACATGCCTGAGAAGAGAGTAAAGGACAGGGAAGAATTCTAGCATTTTGGGTGACCATTGGATAATATTTAGCTGTAAAATGGACCACAACAACTAACAGCACGACGGAGTGCGTAAATATTGGGCCAATGTAGCAGGATAAAATGCTGAGGGCAATATCTGAGCAGTGCTCTGTGACATAATTGCGAAAGAGAAATCTTCTAAAATAGATTTGGACATAAGGGAGCTTCTAATATATTGTAGTGTTGTGGGTATCACATAGTCGGCCCCGCAGGATTATATATATATATATATATATATATATATATATATATATATATATATATATATATATATATATATATATATATATATATATATATATATATATATATAAGTATAAATTACTTAGATATGAGTTGTTGCCATAGTTGATAAAAATGAAATGGAAATTTTGAGAATTTAGTCATCCTGAACCACCCATAAATGCAAATCTCTTACATAAACCTCTAAATGCAATCATATATCAATAAAAGTATTGAGTTTTGAAAAATTCTCACAATGATTTATGTTTTAAAACAATCTCTAGTGAAGCCATTTTTTGTTTTTGCTGCTCGCTCTTTGTTTTTCTGTCTTAATGAAACTTAATATTCTTAGGTTCTTTCTTCTGTATTTCTTATGGTTTTTTTGTGGCATTTTTTGCAATGGGAATCTGTGGAGCACTTGAAGGCAACAACTCTTCACATTTAAATGCAAAAAAACTGAAAAAAGGCGATTTCAAACGAAACGAAATGGCGCGTACCTTTTAGCGGTTTCTTAATAAACTTTAAGTATTTCTTTTTATGCTGCTGTTGCCGCGGTTGTTTTTCTGCTGTTCTTCTTATTGAATTGAAGTATGTTTCTTATGCCAACATTGTTGTTGTTGCTGTTGCTTTTGCTCGAAAATACTACATAAAAGGGAGTCTTAGGATTTCGTTGGATGGTCTTTTTGTGCGTTCGCCTTAAAGAATTTCTTTGAAAAACTTGAAACTGCAACCCTCTGAACTGAAATGCCGCCGCCACCGCAAACGTTGCCATCCTTCCCCCACCGAAAAGTGCTAAGCTTGCCTTGCCCGCTGATGGAAGAATCAAGACAGCAAGCAGCCATTCAGCGCTCAAAGTACAAATGATGAAGAAATTCATATTCCATAATTATAACAAAACACAGCAACAACAAATATGTACATGTAAACACATTAAAACAAAAGCAACAACAATCAAATCCCCAACAAAGAGCATAAAAACACTTATAATTTTTCAAAGCTTTATTTTTATTATTATTTTTATATTCGGTTCTTTTTTTATTTAATTTGAGGCCTTAAGAAAGACAGAAAGAGTGCAGGGAAGGGAGGGAGAGAGACCAGATATGTATTTTATATTTCTCCATCTTTCTTTCTTTGCCATGAGCTTTGTGTGTGTGTGTGTGTGTGCGGCTGTGTTGGTTTAGTATTTGTTTCTTATTTCTATATTTCTTTGTTTCATTGTTTCGCACAAAGCCGTCAAAAGAGAAAAAAAAAGGATTTAAATTCCAATTGTTTCCCCATTATTGCCACAATAATTTTGTGTTGGTGTAAATTTTTTCGGATTTACTTTGGCAGCAATTGAGAAATAGGTCCCCAATTCAATTTAAATACTTTTGTTAGATGAATTCATTTTGATAACTTTGTGAGAAACGAATTGAAATTTGAGCTGTTTTGGATAAGGAAGGGTAAGACTTGAGAATTTTTGAGTTTGCTGGAAGGAAAAAAACGTTCACTTTATCCTGGGAAACTTTGGCAGGTGATAGGGTACATGTACATTAACCGCGAAAAAGTTATTTAGAATTCAACCCAAAAATTTACAAATTCGAAAAATAATAATAAAATTGTGAGTTACTTGCAGAAATAAGGCCTCAGTCTGGTCTGATAAAAGAATTTGGCCCTGCAAGTTTGGAATAACTTCTGTATATCCCAACTTCATGTTCTCAACCATTTTGATATGATGTGTGAAAAGTTGTTCTGGAGTTGTTGGCTTATGTCAGAAAAGCAAGAAACCCAATATAGTATATAATTCTCAAATTTATTTTTAATTTTATGGCCCTTTTCCATGAATAAACCAGCATACAAATTTTTAGCCAAATCGACTGGAAAATATGGTCAAGACCTTGCCTAAGAGCTGTATTAAAAGGTGGTTATAAGAAGACTATTCCAAAAGCCTACTCCAATGATTCTGGAACTAATCCATCAATCCATCCGTATCAAATTTCACATCCCACAATTTTTATCAACCCAAGGTCTAGCATTTAGATAGCATATATCGATCCACTCGTTCTGATACATATCACATATTAGCAATTATAAAATCGGCAATATCGGTCCACTCTTTCTGGTACTTCCCCCACAAAACGTCGAAATTTTCTAAAAATTTTTTTGCACAGAAAGAGAAACGATAATTCGATTTTGCTCCAACTTTGCAAAACCTTATATTTGTGTCAGTTCTACGTTAAGTGCGAAAGTTAACAATATCGGTCCATACAGAACCTCCCTTCAAAGGGTCAACATTTTTTATAACAATAACTCTTATAAAATATAATATATGAGTCCAATTATTTTCAAAGTTCACACATCCTAATTTTTTTTAATCCAAGGTCTGGTATTAAGATGAAATATCAGTCCACTCCTTCTGGTACCTCCCTAACAAAAGGTCGAAATTTAAAAAATATATTTTTTCTGCACAGAAAGAGACACGTTTATCCGATTTTGCTCCAACTTTGCAAATCCTAATATTTCACTGAAAGGTCAGGTGCGAAAATGTCGGTCCACTCCACTGAGTCGGCAAAACCGACAGATACTTCTTAAATTGTTTTATTTTATTTAATTATTTATTTATTTATTTATTTTTTTTATTTAGAACAAAGAATGTCGGAAATAGCATCAAATTTTAGAATAAGTTTAGATTTGTTCGAATTGGTCACATTTGGCGCGAATTATGGCCTTCAAATGGCCAATGAAACCATCACACGCTGCCCGAATGTTGCTCTGCGGTATTTTGGCCCATTCCCGGCGAAGCGCTTGCTTGAGGTGATTGACACTTTGGTATTTTTAAGTGTCAACTTTGCTTTTGAAAATACTCCAGACACAGTAGTCCAACGGATTGGTATCCGGAGATTTTGGTGGCCATTGTGCGCTGGAAATGAGCAAGGAACCTGAGTTCTGTTGGAATGTCCAAGGTCTGCGGCCAAAATGTTTGCGTGCCCAAGGCTATAATATACCCTCCCGAATATTTTCACGGCAATTATTCTGATGCCACGGTCGATTAATACGAGCGGAGAGAGACAATCGGCTGTTATGGCGGCCCACCCCATCACCATGGCCGGCGCTTGTGTTCTGTTGGCCAACCGAAGGTGCAAGAAAACACGATAATTTTGTTTGTTTACAAACTGCTGGACAACGAATGTTTTCTCATCGGAGAAAACCAAATTGGGCAATTCACCACTTTCGGCCAACCGAAGAAACTCTTTAGCTCTCTTGAGTCTAGGAACTCTTTAGCTCTTTTGAGATAGACCGATAGTTCCTTTTGATGATCTGCATAGAATCACATTCTGAGTCGATTTATGCATGTCCGTCTGTCCGTCTGTCTGTTCATGTATTTTTGTAAACAAAGTTTGCCCGATTCAGATGAATTTTTTTACAAATCATTTGTTTGGCCCAGGGACGAACCCTATTCAAATTGGAGATAATCGGTAAACATTTAGATATAGCACCCATATATATCTTCATCCGATTTGAGTTTTTTTGTGCACCAAACGTGTAATATCAGCCCAAACAACCAAATTAGACCTGAAAATAAGTATGCCAAATTTGATCGAAATCGGTTCAGATATAGCCATAGCTCCCATATATATTGTTCATCCGATTTGTTATTTTTGTCCTCCGCAGCCGTAATATGCACTCTGTAACAACAATATTTGGGGAAATATATCAAATACAGCTTAGAAATACCTTTGCTAAATTTTATCGTGATCGGTTCAGATTTGGATATAGCTCCCATGTAAGCCTTCGTCCGATTTACCTTTTATTGTGCACCAACCGTTTAATATTTGCCCAAATGGGATGGAATTAGGCACTTACAACCGAATTGAGTTTAGAAGCTAGTATGTCAAATTTGGTGAAGATCGGTTCAGATATAGCTGTAGCTCCCATATATATTTTTCATCCGATTTGTTATATTTGTTACCCACAGCCATAATATGCACTCCGTAACAACGATATTCAGGGAAAAATATCAAATACAGTTCAGAAATATCTTTGCCAAATTTTATCGGGATCGGTTCAGATTTGGATATAGCTCCCATATATATCTTTATCCGATTTGTGCTCCAAATGGGCAATACAAGTCCGAATTTAAAAGATACAAATGGTTCGGCTATAATTATAATCAATTATAATTACAATCATAGTGTGTATGATTGAATTCTCCCATAAAAACTTTTAATTGTTATGTGGAGCTCTACCGACCGACTTTAAGACTTTCTTCACTTGTTCTTATTGTTTCAATGTAAATTAGTTAATTAACAATCGAAAATTGGAGAACAAACCTCCATATTCGGAATGATATTTTAAGTCCTGTTATGTATTCCAACATTTTGAAGCATTCGTTGATTCCAGTCAAAATAGTTGTTGTAGGAGAGTTTTGTAGCTACATTTTCTTATGGAATTGTTTAAAATTCGGTATTTAAAGTTCATAATGGGTTCTACCTTCCCATACCCATATAGCCACATTGTTGGCATTGCATGTTTCCAATATAAAAAAATATCGTATACCCCTGCAATCATAGAATTTCGACTCTTTTGTATTATTAATTTTTGTTTGCTGATAGAGGCGTTGGGCTGTCGATCTTCTGATTGGTACCCCGATGATGGACACCCCATACAATCAGCCACTGCGACGAACATAAATAACAATGTGGAACATATTTGCAATATTTTTAGGGAATTATGAAAGTAGGGCTAAATCTGTCAGAAGTGATTGTAGACGTCAAACAGTATATTTAAGTAAGCGAGTTAGTTTACTTACGAATTGCAATTGCTTCTTGGAGTGCAGAAGAAATTAGTTTAACCTGACCTTTTCAATGGTGGTTATTCTAAGGTTCTTAAATACATTTCACGGACTCAGAATATGTTGCTTTGGAACAATTATAAAAATCCAAAAAACTTTTCTTTGCCTCACTATTTTTAACAAAATTAATGTTCAGGGTTGAGAGTAGAGGATATCGGATTCAGCACTTCCGCTAGAAACCTGTCGTAGGGCAATTACATAGTACGATTTAGATATTAAATATTATTCATGTGCCATAAAAGCACAACTGTCCCAAATATCCCTGTTGATAAATTGTGTGGATTTTAATGAGATTAACAATTATTTATGAATAGAAAATAGAATGCATTGAAAATTATCTAAAAAAATTATATTGGAACACCCAAATTTGAAATTGAAACCACAAAACGAACCAATGTTAATTTCATTATAAATCGCAATTAAACTATTACCATAGAAAATGAAAAGAATAAAGGAATCTTAATAAATTTCAACAATGTTGAGGGCGGATGCCAAAATTGAGGTCTATATTTCCTTTTGAAAAACAAATGAAATATCACTTACATTTAAAGGAAGTCGACCAACAATGCCACAAATTTTGGAAACTAGGATACATTTAATACCCCTTGATAATTATTTCATTTAACAATTGGATTTTTAGCGACAATGAGCGCCACTGCATGTGTAATACAATACCACTCACTGTTCTTATGGCCACATTACTTCAAAAGAAAACGCAAATAAGATTTCAATTGATTTCTATTTTAAGAACTATAATTAAATAAAAGAAATTCTATTGAAAATCTCATTGTCTTGGGTGCGTTGAGTTGCACTTTCCGCCTTGAACAATGGAGAGGAAGAGAATGTCAAGCCGAAACAATGCTAAGAGGAAAAGTGTGTGTAAGCGCATGCGCGCAAACGCGCCTTAAATCCCTGTACAATGGTGCTTTACAAAAACTAAGTATCCGCAATTTGGTTAACTTTATTTTCAATGTGTTTTTTATAAGAACCTATTCTTAAGAATAAGGACCAAAAAGGAATTTAAAGAAACAAAGGTTATTTTAAGTATACAATTTTGATTAAGGACTTTTATGACAATTGTTCAAGGAAGTAATAAGTACTTCGGGTTTGGAATCTACCCCTTTAAAAAAAAATTAACCTTTTTTGAATATAAAATAATAATGAGAAAAAGTTCACACACATGCCGTAGAATAATGACCGTTGATTTAATACAGAATGCTTTTTACGAAGTTTAACATCTTAACAATTCAAATATTAACAGTTAGTACAATCAAGACTAAAATGTGTATTTGTAGGGTATTGTGATTAATTGTCCTGTATATAAGTTGACTTGATATGAAAGTGTAAACAAAGTAAGTTTAAGTGTCCAAAACATAACCGCTTTCGCTCGTTGCTTAAAATGTTATATATATGTTGTTGTCCTTTATCCTGAATACAAGTAATGAAAGGGATTTGTTCAATAACACTATTCAAATCGAAATATTTACGAAACATATAACCAGTAAAGAAAGTTCTAAAGTTGGGCGGGGCCGACTTTATGATACCCTACACCACTTTGCTAATTTAGTAGAGCTCCACATAACAATTAAAAGTTTTTATGGGAGAATTCAATCATACACCCCATGTTTATAATTATAATTTAAAGTTCAAAGGACTAAATATGCCGAAATTCGGACTTGTATTGCCCATTTGGTGCACAATTAATTTAAAATCGGATAAAGATATATATGGGAGCTATATCCAAATCTGAACCGATCTCGATAAAATTTGGAAAAGATATTTCTTAGCTGTATTTTATATATTTCCCTGAATATCGTTGTTACGGAGTGCATATTACGGCTGTGGGTAACAAATACAAAAAAATCGAATGAACAATATATATGGGAGCTATAGCTATATCTGAACCGATTTTCACCAAATTTGACATAGCTTCTAGACTCAATTCGGTCATAGGTGCCAAATTCCATTCAATTTGGACAAATATTAGACGTTTGGTGCACAATAAAATATAAATCGGACGAAGTTATATATGGGAGCTATATCCAAATCTGAACCGATCTCGATAAAATTTGGCAAAGGTATTTCTGAGCTGTATTTGATACATTTTCCCAAATATTGTTGTTACAGAGTGCATATTACGGCGGCGGGGGACTAAAACAACAAATCGGATGAACCATATATATGGGAGCTATAGCTATATCTGAACCGATTTCGATTAAATTTGGCACACTTATTTTAAGGCCTAATTTGGTTGTATGTGCAAAATTCCATGCTATTCGGTCTGATATTACACTTTTGGTGCACAATAAAAGGCAAATCGGACGAAGATATATATGGGAGCTATATCTAAATTTTTACCGATTATCTCCAATTTCAATAGGGTTCGTCCTTGGGCCAAACAAATGCCGTTTGGAAAATTTCATCTCAATCGGGTAATAAATGCGACCTGCATTTTGTTCACAAAAATACATGGACAGATGGACTGTCATGCATAAATCAACTCAGAAAGTGATTCTATGGAGATCCTCAAAAGTAACTATGGGTCTATCTCGCTTCCTTCTCCATGTTACAAACAAATGCACAAAGACATAATGCCCTTACCACTATGTGGTGTAGGATATATGTTCCTGAATCAACTAGTTTGTTGCTTTCCACGGGTGAGATGAAAAAACTTCAACCAATTTTAGACTGCTGTCATTTCTAAGCCACTAGTCCGACAACTGTTAAATTTATTCCAGTTACAGCCTATTAAATTGTTAACAAGCCTACAAACGCATTTCGGTGAGAATTTTCCAGAAAAAAAGTTATTCGTGATAGATTTCAAGCGTGATAGTGGTTCGAAAAGTGAATAAGCGACTTGATAGAAACCCGCGTCGCAGTGGCCAAAAAATGTCCAACAAATTCCAATTTTTAGACAAATCCGTGAAAAAGTGTGGCAAAAATCATCAAAATACCGAATATCGGGAGGTACCGTTATATGAGAGCTATAACAAAACGTATACCGATATATCTCATTTTCAATACCAACCAACCTAGACACAATACAAATTATTCCGCTAAATTTTGATGCTCGTCAACTAAACATGTCGCAATTTTCATTTGGCAAATATTGAAAAATGAGCTAGGGATAAAACCATTGAAATTCCAAAAAGTGCAAGAACTTACACCACAACAGAAAGAAATAGACTGAAAAGAGCTAAAGAGTTGCTTCGCTTGGCCGAAAATGGTAAACTTCCGAATTTGGTTTTCTCCGATGAGAAAACATTCGTTGTCCTGCAGTTTGTAAACAAACAAAATGATCGTGTTTACTTGCCAAAGAAATCAGCTGAAAATGTGCACATTCGGTTGGCCACCAGAACTCAAGAGCTCTCCGCTCGAATTAATCAACAGTGGCATCAGAATAAATGCCGTATATTATCGCGAAAATATTCTGGAGGGTGTATTAAAGCCTTGGGCACACTAACATTTTGGCCGCAGACCTTGGACATTCCAACAGCCATCCGCCATCCAAGAATGGTTACAAAATGAGTTTCCTCGCTTCATTTCCAGCGCATAATGGCCACCAAAATCTCCGAATACCAATCCGTTCGACCATTGTGTCTGGAGTATTTTGGAAAGCAAGGTTGGCACTAAAAAATACCAAAGTGTCGATATCCTTAAGCAAGCGCTTCGCCGGGAATGGGCCAAAATGCCGCAGAGCAACATTCGGGCAGAGTGTGACGGTTTCATTGGCCGTTTGAAGACCAATATTCGTTTCAAAAGTGACTAATTCGAACAATTGTAAACTTATTTTAAAATTTAATGCTATTTCCGACATTTTTTGCTTTCATTTAATAGAATTTAAAAAAAATTGTAAAATTTGACTTTGTTGCAGTTCTTTTATCGCAGGCTGTAATTCCGCGTCGATTGGTCTATAATTGCGACCTGTAGAGCAACAGCAAATCAGAATTTTTTTCTGTCTTTGGCCCATTTCAACACCTAAATATTTTACGATCACCTCCAAAAACAATTAAATAAGCTTCTATTTTGACTCTAATCCAACCTCCATATTCAATATGGACAGGCGGACGGACATACATAGCTATATCGGCTGAGCTCAGCGATAGAGGAAGATTCATATATAGTTTCCTATGTCGGGGATCAATATCTCGAGGTGTTGCATAATTTTTGGTCCAATCAAACTTAAAAAATGGAAAAACGGTATCCCAATATTTTTTTTTTTCAAATAAATCCCAAGTCTTTAAAAAACGGATACAAATTTCAAATTTTGAAATAAGTATACAGGGTGGCCCATATTCGACGGACCCATCTGGCAACGCCATAACTTTTGACAGAGATGTCACATCGCTTAATGAGATACCGCGTTTGAAGCGTCAGTCCAAGCAGATTTTTACCATGAACCAATACACGCCACGCGAGCTCTCTGAAATAGTTGAAATTTACATTCAACAGAAGAAGTCAATTGTGAAAACTCAACGAGCTTTTAAAACATTAAAAAATGTGAGAAGTGCGCCTTCTAAGAAACACCATTAAGCGTTTATACGAAAAATTTTCGACTGGTGAGGCTCTTTCTAATCCGAAGAGGCCATATAAAAGTCGACCAAGGCGATCGGCCGAGAATATCGCTGCCGTACGAGCCAGTGTTGAGAGGTCCCCAAGAACATCCCAAAAACGCCGTTCTCAGCAGTTGGGCATGGCTCGGTCCACTTTACAACGGATTATTCGCATTGATTTGCATTTGTTCCCTGCGGACATGCCTAGTCGATTGGAATGGGCCCAAAGAGTCATCGAAATGGCCGAAAAAAAAACATGGCTCCGTCGAATATGGGCAACCCTGTATGTTTTATAAAATGTGAAATAAGCGTGTGATTCTCTGCAAATTTCGCAAACCTTAACACAAGATATGGTGAGAAGGACGGATTGAACGGATCACTCCAACAGGTACCTCCCCCACATCTTATGGTCAAACGCGAGGATCCACGAACAATGACAGTAAAAACCCGTAGTCACAGACTTCTATATGGGTACACACCGCAAGTTATTTGATGCGCTTATTATACCCTCAGCCATATGGCTAGAGAGGGTATATATCATTTGATACGACCAAATCGTGCCTCATCGATATAACAGTTTTAGACCCTAGGTCTCTTTGGACCAAATCGTTTCAAGAAATATGGAGTCGATATAGCGATGTCCGTCCGTCCGTCTGTGTGTGTGTCTGTCTGGCTGGTGCGCACCATAACTATAGAAGGGAGTATCCGATTTGATCCAAACTTGGTACATCGTAATATTATTGTCAAACAATATCGGTCCACTCCTTCTGGTATCTCCCCGACAAAATGCCAAAATTTTCAAAGCAAATAATTTGCTGGACAGAAAGAGAAAGTATAATACGATTTTGCTTCAACTTTGCATATCTTAATATTTGCATCAGTGCTGGGGCAGGTGCGAAAATGAACAATATCGGCCCACTCCGTCCAGTACCCCTCCCACAAACGGTCAACATTTGAAATAATTAGTATTCTTATAAAACGTGATGTAAGAGTTTGATTGTCTTCAAATTACACACATCAGAATATATTTATTAATCCAAGGTCTGGTATGAAGATGGTATATATCGGTCCACTCCTTCTGGTACCTCCCCCATAAAGGGTCAAAATTTTGAATATTCATGAAGCTTATAAAACACAAAATTAACATCCGATTCAATTCAGACTTGGCACATCTCAATATTTTTTTTAGCAACACAAGACTTGTTATAGAGATGGTAGAGATCGAACCGCTACTTCTGGTACCTCTCCACAAATAACCGAAACGGTCATAAAATCCGAAATAAGCATCTGATTCTCTTCAAATTACACACATCACATTATTTTTTTAACCCAAGGTATGGTGTGAAAATTGGATATATCGGTTCACTCCTTCTGGTAGCTCATATATTTACCACAAAGCGGATGAATTGTCATTTTCGTCAGTTCACTCTTGCAGGCAGAACTTCTTTGAAATATTTCCATACAACAGAGAAGAGGAATAGAGGATTTTGGACTTAATTAAAGATGTGCTTAAGTTTTTGTATTTTCTAATTATTTTTCAAATTAAAGGTCATGCAACCACTAAAAACACGGTTCAAATATTTATTAATTTTATACCACGAGGGGATCGTGTTATCATCATTATGTATGTGCGCACTTATTAACGCCACAACATATATATGTATGTGTATTTAAGTGCGTGCAACAGTCTAATCTATTTTGTGAATTAATCAATATGTTGTAGGGTCATCCAAAATTAAGCGGAAAGTTTATAGTTTCCCAACGCATATGTCATGATAAGAATTCGACTATAAAATGGGAGGGTATTCTGAGTGGGAAACTTAGTTGAATTTCAAAATTTGCTACACACAACGACAACAAGTGAAAATCGAAAAAAAAATGAATAAAATCAGTTTCATTCTATTCATTTGCTGTTTGCCGATGGTAAGCGAAAGTCTAACTAAAATCATCAAACTATTGAATTAATTCAAACATTTTCTAGATCTTTGCTGATCTCCCCGACTGGTATCCCGTCAATGAAGCTGAAATTGAGGCAAAATGTATTGAGGAAAATGCCATCAGTCCTGAGACTATGAAAAAAATCATAACCTACCATTTCGAAGATACCGCTGAAATACGTTCGTTTTTGCTATGCCAAGCCATCAAGAAGAATGTCTATAGTCCTGAGATGGGCTATAAAGCTGATCGCTTACAGTTGATTTTGAAAGAAAGAGCCAAACAGGATTGTAAATTGGAATTTATTGAAGGATGTGCCAATAAATCGAGTGATGTAAAACCAGCTGATGTGATGGTCTACAACATAATGCAATGCATTATCCGTGACATGAAAGATAATTGTAGGAAAGTTTAAACATTTTTCAAAACCAAACAAATATAGTGAGAAAAAAAGTATTGACATTTTGGGTTTTTCTCACAGTAGTTATTATACCCTCAGACATATGGCTACAGAGGTGGCTCGAAATATGGATTTAAGAACTTAGGTCTCATTGGACCAACTCCGTTTTAGGACATTTGGTGTCGATCTAGCGATGTCCGTCCGTCTCTCTGTTTGGCAAGCTGGCTCGTACGTACGAAATCGGAAAATATATAAAAGGAATGATTTTTACCCTTGATATAAAAAAATTAACTTCCAACTAAGCTTTTCAAACAAGAAATCAAATCAAAATTTAATTTCGAAAACCAAATTTCATTTAAATCTCCTTTTTATTAAATTTCAATAGGCAGCACCCTGTGGTGTTAAGAGTACAGAGGGCCAGTATTCAGGCAATTTTACATTTTGTATATTTCATTGTGTAACAAAAAAGTGGTGGTGGTGGCAGTTTTCAAGAAAGGGGTCTGAACTTACATGCTGATATATATGGTAGCGACAATAACTTAAATTGTTGGACAATCAAAAAACTCACTCCCCTCATTTGGGTTAGGACAAGTCAGCCAAAAAATAAAAAAAACAAATCACAAACAATAGCGTAACGATTGGAACATTTGTTGTAATTTTTTTTGCCAAGTGGTAACCTGAGGAACGAACACACGCCAAACGCTAACAAACTACGTGACAGTTACGTACGTAAACGCTCAAACAGAAATCACAAAAACAACAACACCAACTCAAATTTACTGCCAACTGTCAGCCATAATGAAAATGAAGAAATGGTAAATGTTTCGAGAAGTGGAAAAAAGAGAGAACTAAAGAAAGAGGGAGGGAGTAAACGAAACGAACAAAAAACTAAAACTTTAAACAATGCATTGGTAAGCGTACACACACGACCTCTTACATAAAATTTGTTAAACTTTGTGTTCAACCCTCTGCACCCTAGCACCACTACCTTAGCCCACCAATTGCCCAATAACTCCATCCACCCATCCATCTTCATTTAGCCACACTCCCATTTTCTGTTTCTCTTTGTGTGTGGCTCGGTTGTTGTTATTGTTTTCGTTGTTGTTGCAGAAATAACTTTTATTTCCCATTGGTTGTTTCTTTGTTAAACAATAGAGAGCTTCTCATTCGAAAGCCACTTGAAATCGAATAGCAATATACAAAATGTGTTCATTTGTAGTGGTGGTGGTAGTGGAAGGTAGGTTGGTAACTTCTACCATCCGTGTGCCTTCATTCAGCCACCCAAACTCATCGAATCGAATAATTTTAACCACACGCACGCATACACACTCAATCGGGCGGGGAGGAGTGCACTGGAACTTGATTTTCAGTGATGTCAACTTGTCACTCGATTTGTCGACAGATTTATACCCTCAGCATTTCACAGATGTATCATAAAATTTGGACCTACATATTCCACCTGTAAGCTTTTATATGTCCAGGCTTTGAAATTTGAAGAGAACAGGGATAGAACAGTGTTGGCTTGTTTGTTCGGGATACCACAGTATTTTGTTGTTGCAAAATGGTCAGGCTTAATCACTTCATTGTTGTTTTTATAAAAACAAAGTTTGTTTATTAGTGGAGAACGATAGTAATGTTTACCTTACCCCCTGGCAGACAGGGAATACCTAGGTTTCGGAAAGAGCCTCCAATCCTCATCAATTCCCTTGTTTTTGTCTGGGATATTCTCCCCAGAAGTTATTTTAAAAATGTTTTGTCATAGAAGTTATTTTTAAAATAAAACAAGTTAAAAAGTTTCGGTCGGTTTTGTCGACAGATGTATACCCTCAGCCAATGTTCGATTATTTTAAAATCTTTTGACTTCTGGTTTGATTGATCAAATGTTTAAACCTTTATGCAGTTGGTTCCGAAGGAATTGGCCAATATTAGCCACTTCTTGTCGGACCTAAATAAATATGATATAAATATTGCGACGTGCTAAGTTTGGACTGTGTTGTGTTAATTTAAATTTTTGGATGTACCAAGTCATGAATAGAATCGGATGTCAATTTCGCTTTTTATGAGCTTCATAGATTTTCAAAATTTTGAGCCTTTGTGGGGGAAGTACCAGAATGATTGGACCGATATATTAAATCTTCACAACGGATCTTTTGTTAGTGGAAATAATGGGATGTATTAAATATAAAGAGAACCTGATTTCGGGTTTAATAAATGTTTTGGTTATTCCAAACTTTGACCTCTTGTGGGGAGATACCAGAAGGAGTGGACCGATATCTTCCATCTTAACACCAGATCTTGGATTTAGGAAAATATTGGAATGTGTGAAACTTTAAGACGGTCGGATTCTAACACCACATTATAATTATTCAAAATGTTAATCCTTTGTGGGGGAGGTACTTCATAGAGTGGGCAAATAATATCCATTTTTATACCAGACCTAGAACTGGCGAAAATATTAGGATTTGCAAAGTTGGAGAAAACCCGGATTATTGGTACTCTTTCTGTGTAGAAAATAATTTTTGTTTGTTTTTTTTTTTTTTTTCTTTGAAAAATTTGACCTTGTATGGGGGAGGTACCAGAAGGAGTGGACCGATATTGTCCATCTTAACACCAGACCTTGGGTTAACACAAATATTGGGATGTGTGAAATTTGAAGATAATCGGGCTCTTACATAAAATTTTATGAGAGTTGTAATTATTCAAAATTTTGACCATTTGTGGGGGAGGTACTTGATGGAGTGGACCGATGTTGTCCATTTTCACACCTAACATAGCACGGGCGCAAATGTTAGGATATGCAAAATTGGAACAAAATCAGATAATCCTTTCTCTTTCTGTGCAAAAAATATTTTTTTGAAAATTTCGACCTTTTGTGGGGGAGGTACCAGAGGGAGTGGTCCGATATATTCTATCTTAACACCAGACCTTGGGTTAATATAAATATTGAGATGTGTGAAATTTGAAGACAATCGGACTCTTACATCACATTTTATGAGAGTTGCAATTATTCAAAATTTTGACCATTTGTGGGGGAGGTACTTGATGGAGTGAACCGATATTGTCCATTTTCACACCTAACCTAGCACGGACGCAAATATTGGTATATGCAAAGTTGGAGCTAAATCGGATTATCCTTTCTCTTTCTGTGCAACAAATTATTTTCTTTGAAAATTTTGACATTTTGTGTGGGAGGTACCAGAAGGAGTGGACCGATATTGCCCATCTCCGAACTCGATCTAAGTTTGACAAAAATATTACGATGTACCAAGTTTGGATCAAATCGGATACTCCCTTCGAGAGTTATCGTGCGCACCAGCCAGCCAGACAGACGGACGGACGGACGGACATCGGTAGATCGACTCCAAATGTTCTGAAACGGATTTGGTCCAAAGAGACCTAGGGTCTAAAACCGTTATTTCGACTAGGCACGTTTTAACCGTATCAACTGATATATACCCTCTGTAGCCATATGGCTGAGGGTATAAAAAGGGAACTGATGAGGATTGGTGGCTCTTTCCGAAACCTAGGTATTCCCTGCCTTTCCCCCTGGTAAACATTACTATCGTTCTCCACTAATAAACAAACGTTGTTAAAAAAAACAACAATAAAGGGATTAAGCCTGACCATTTTGCAACAACAGATAACAGGGCTTTTATTTCCGCATTAAAATTCCGACCCTTTTGAGGGCAAAGTGTCGATAAGTTATATATTTACGCAAGATTTCATGTAGGAAATATCGATCAAGTATTTTGCAATTTTTTGAAAGAGATAATTGTTCAAATTTTGACGCTATGTGGGGGGAGGTACCAGAAGAGGACAGATATTTGCCATATTCACACTACATTTGTGTTTGGTAAAAATATTGAGATATTCGAAGTTCACGGAAAAGCGGTGACTTGGTTCGCACTTTATGACAGTTGAGCCTTTGTGTGGAATCTTGTATTGGCACAAATCTTAAGATGTCCAAGGTTTGAAAAGAAAAGGACGCTTATTTCGCATTTATAAGCGTCATGGTTATTGAAAAATTTGAACAGTTGTGTGGGAAGTATCCGAAGGAGTAATCCGATGCATACCTAGAGTTCATATCAGACAGTGAGTTGGTAAAAAACGGGGGGAATCCTATTTAAAATGTTATAAAAGTTAAAAATATTTAAAATGTTAACCCTTTGTGGAGAGTGTACTAGAAGGATCGATAGTGGTCATCTTCCCATCTGACCTAGCACCGATGCAAAAGCTTACGTTATTTTATTATGACTATGGAGGGTACATTAAGTCTGCAACTCTCATTGTAATTTCTGTAACTAACGACCCCAATTCATGTTTTCTTAAAATTACTACAGCTTCCGAACGAAAGGAGGTAGGGTGATAGAATTTTACACAGACGAAATTGAGGTCTATAGAATTTGTGGTATTGAAAACGAGCCATACACAGGGTGAGATGAAAAAAACGGCAACCAAATTCAGACTGCTGTCATTTCTAAGCCACTCGTCCGACAGCTGTTAAAATTATTCCAGTGACAGCTCATTATATTGTTTACAAGCGTACAAAAGCATTTTGGTGAGAATTTTCCATAAAAAAAAGTTATTCGTTATAGAATTCCAGCGTGATAGTGTGATTTCTTTATATTTGGCTGGAATGGCTGGCTATCGTTAGAGCACTCTAGCATTTAAATGTGAATAAATCTTTTGTGTCTCGCATCATCGCTCGTTACCGTGATACTGATAGTGTCGCCCGACGTCAGGGAAGTGG